>NW_026968854.1:0-65513 GCF_028390025.1 Pseudophryne corroboree | reverse complement strand
AGTGTGACTGTAAGTGTATTATCTGACTTGTGGGGGAGACACTGACAGTGGGGAGCAGTTAGAGTCTGAGAGCAGGACTCAGGAGTACATATAACGCACAGTGCACACTTTTGCTGCCAGAGTCAGTGCCACACTGCCATTGTTGTGACCACACTGACCACCAGTATAATAATATATTTTGTGATTGTCTGCTTAGGCCTCGGAGTACTAGTTGCAAGTTGCAACGTGACCTGTCCTGAAGTGACCACCAGTTTAATAATCAATCACCACCAGTTTAATATATATATATATATATATAATTGTATATAATATATATATATATAATATTGTATACCACCTACCCGTGGTTTTTTTTTTTTTCATTCTTCTTTATACATACTACTATAGTAGCTTACTGTAGCAGTCTGCGGTGCTGTGCTGACCTGACAGTGTCCAGCAGGTCCGTCATCAGTCATTACATAATAAATATATATAGTACCTGTCCGGCTGCAGTACTAGTGATATTATATTGATTTCATCTCATTATCAATAATTTATCATCCAGTCTAGACTCTATATTAGCAGCAGACACAGTACGTTAGTCCACGGCTGTAGCTACCTCTGTGTCGGCACTCGGCAGTCCATCCATAATTGTATACCACCTACCCGTGTTTTTTTTTTTCTTTCTTCTTTGTACATACTACTATAGAGTATAGTAGCTTACTGTAGCAGTCTGCGGTGCTGCTGAGCTGACAGTGTCCAGCAGGTCCGTCATCAGTCATCATTACCTAATAAATATATTATCTACCTGTCCGGCTGCAGTACTAGTGATATTATATATACATACATATATATATTGATTTCATCTCATTATCAATCATCCAGTCTATATTAGCAGCAGACACAGTACGTTAGTCCACGGCTGTAGCTACCTCTGTGTCGGCACTCAGCAGTCCATCCATAATTGTATACCACCTACCCGTGTTTTTTTTTTTTTTTTTTCTTCTTTGTACATACTACTATAGTATAGTAGCTTACTGTAGCAGTCTGCGGTGCTGCTGAGCTGACAGTGTCCAGCTGGTCCGTCATCAGTCATCATTACCTAATAAATATATTATCTACCTGTCCGGCTGCAGTACTAGTGATATATATACATACATATATATATTGATTTCATCTCATTATCAATCATCCAGTCTATATTAGCAGCAGACACAGTACGTTAGTCCACGGCTGTAGCTACCTCTGTGTCGGCACTCGGCAGTCCATCCATAATTGTATACCACCTACCCGTGTTTTTTTTTTTCTTTCTTCTTTGTACATACTACTATAGTATAGTAGCTTACTGTAGCAGTCTGCGGTGCTGCTGAGCTGACAGTGTCCAGCAGGTCCGTCATCAGTCATCATTACCTAATAAATATATTATCTACCTGTCCGGCTGCAGTACTAGTGATATTATATATACATACATATATATATTGATTTCATCTCATTATCAATCATCCAGTCTATATTAGCAGCAGACACAGTACGTTAGTCCACGGCTGTAGCTACCTCTGTGTCGGCACTCGGCAGTCCATCCATAATTGTATACCACCTACCCGTGGTTTTTTTTTTTTCTTTCTTCTTTGTACATACTACTATAGTATAGTAGCTTACTGTAGCAGTCTGCGGTGCTGCTGAGCTGACAGTGTCCAGCAGGTCCGTCATCAGTCATCATTACCTAATAAATATATTATCTACCTGTCCGGCTGCAGTACTAGTGATATTATATATACATACATATATATATTGATTTCATCTCATTATCAATCATCCAGTCTATATTAGCAGCAGACACAGTACGTTAGTCCACGGCTGTAGCTACCTCTGTGTCGGCACTCGGCAGTCCATCCATAATTGTATACCACCTACCCGTGGTTTTTTTCTTTTTCTTTCTTCTTTGTACATACTACTATAGTATAGTAGCTTACTGTAGCAGTCTGCGGTGCTGCTGAGCTGACAGTGTCCAGCAGGTCCGTCATCAGTCATCATTACCTAATAAATATATTATCTACCTGTCCGGCTGCAGTACTAGTGATATTATATATACATACATATATATATTGATTTCATCTCATTATCAATCATCCAGTCTATATTAGCAGCAGACACAGTACGTTAGTCCACGGCTGTAGCTACCTCTGTGTCGGCACTCAGCAGTCCATCCATAATTGTATACCACCTACCCGTGTTTTTTTTTTTTCTTTCTTCTTTGTACATACTACTATAGTATAGTAGCTTACTGTAGCAGTCTGCGGTGCTGCTAAGCTGACAGTGTCCAGCAGGTCCGTCATCAGTCATCATTACCTAATAAATATATTATCTACCTGTCCGGCTGCAGTACTAGTGATATTATATATACATACATATATATATTGATTTCATCTCATTATCAATCATCCAGTCTATATTAGCAGCAGACACAGTACGTTAGTCCACGGCTGTAGCTACCTCTGTGTCGGCACTCAGCAGTCCATCCATAATTGTATACCACCTACCCGTGGTTTTTTTTTTTCTTTCTTCTTTGTACATACTACTATAGTATAGTAGCTTACTGTAGCAGTCTGCGGTGCTGCTGAGCTGACAGTGTCCAGCAGGTCCGTCATCAGTCATCATTACCTAATAAATATATTATCTACCTGTCCGGCTGCAGTACTAGTGATATTATATATACATACATATATATATTGATTTCATCTCATTATCAATCATCCAGTCTATATTAGCAGCAGACACAGTACGTTAGTCCACGGCTGTAGCTACCTCTGTGTCGGCACTCAGCAGTCCATCCATAATTGTATACCACCTACCCGTGGTTTTTTTTTTTTCTTTCTTCTTTGTACATACTACTATAGTATAGTAGCTTACTGTAGCAGTCTGCGGTGCTGCTGAGCTGACAGTGTCCAGCAGGTCCGTCATCAGTCATCATTACCTAATAAATATATTATCTACCTGTCCGGCTGCAGTACTAGTGATATTATATATACATACATATATATATTGATTTCATCTCATTATCAATCATCCAGTCTATATTAGCAGCAGACACAGTACGTTAGTCCACGGCTGTAGCTACCTCTGTGTCGGCACTCAGCAGTCCATCCATAATTGTATACCACCTACCCGTGGTTTTTTTTTTCTTTCTTCTTTGTACATACTACTATAGAATAGTAGCTTACTGTAGCAGTCTGCGGTGCTGCTGAGCTGACAGTGTCCAGCAGGTCCGTCATCAGTCATCATTACCTAATAAATATATTATCTACCTGTCCGGCTGCAGTACTAGTGATATTATATATACATACATATATATATATTGATTTCATCTCATTATCATCCAGTCTATATTAGCAGCAGACACAGTACGGTAGTCCACGGCTGTAGCTACCTCTGTGTCGGCACTCGGCAGTCCATCCATAAGTATACTAGTATCCATCCATCTCCATTGTTTACCTGAGGTGCCTTTTAGTTGTGCCTATTAAAATATGGAGAACAAAAATGTTGAGGTTCCAAAATTAGGGAAAGATCAAGATCCACTTCCACCTCGTGCTGAAGCTGCTGCCACTAGTCATGGCCGAGACGATGAAATGCCAGCAACGTCGTCTGCCAAGGCCGATGCCCAATGTCATAGTACAGAGCATGTCAAATCCAAAACACCAAATATCAGTAAAAAAAGGACTCCAAAACCTAAAATAAAATTGTCGGAGGAGAAGCGTAAACTTGCCAATATGCCATTTACCACACGGAGTGGCAAGGAACGGCTGAGGCCCTGGCCTATGTTCATGGCTAGTGGTTCAGCTTCACATGAGGATGGAAGCACTCAGCCTCTCGCTAGAAAACTGAAAAGACTCAAGCTGGCAAAAGCACCGCAAAGAACTGTGCGTTCTTCGAAATCCCAAATCCACAAGGAGAGTCCAATTGTGTCGGTTGCGATGCCTGACCTTCCCAACACTGGACGTGAAGAGCATGCGCCTTCCACCATTTGCACGCCCCCTGCAAGTGCTGGAAGGAGCACCCGCAGTCCAGTTCCTGATAGTCAGATTGAAGATGTCAGTGTTGAAGTACACCAGGATGAGGAGGATATGGGTGTTGCTGGCGCTGGGGAGGAAATTGACCAGGAGGATTCTGATGGTGAGGTGGTTTGTTTAAGTCAGGCACCCGGGGAGACACCTGTTGTCCGTGGGAGGAATATGGCCGTTGACATGCCTGGTGAAAATACCAAAAAAATCAGCTCTTCAGTGTGGAGGTATTTCAACAGAAAAGCGGACAACAGGTGTCAAGCCGTGTGTTGCCTTTGTCAAGCTGTAATAAGTAGGGGTAAGGACGTTAACCACCTCGGAACATCCTCCCTTATACGTCACCTGCAGCGCATTCATAATAAGTCAGTGACAAGTTCAAAAACTTTGGGCGACAGCGGAAGCAGTCCACTGACCAGTAAATCCCTTCCTCTTGTAACCAAGCTCACGCAAACCACCCCACCAACGCCCTCAGTGTCAATTTCCTCCTTCCCCAGGAATGCCAATAGTCCTGCAGGCCATGTCACTGGCAATTCTGACGAGTCCTCTCCTGCCTGGGATTCCTCCGATGCATCCTTGCGTGTAACGCCTACTGCTGCTGGCGCTGCTGTTGTTGCTGCTGGGAGTCGATGGTCATCCCAGAGGGGAAGTCGTAAGCCCACTTGTACTACTTCCAGTAAGCAATTGACTGTCCAACAGTCCTTTGCGAGGAAGATGAAATATCACAGCAGTCATCCTGCTGCAAAGCGGATAACTGAGGCCTTGACAACTATGTTGGTGTTAGACGTGCGTCCGGTATCCGCCGTTAGTTCACAGGGAACTAGACAATTTATTGAGGCAGTGTGCCCCCGTTACCAAATACCATCTAGGTTCCACTTCTCTAGGCAGGCGATACCGAGAATGTACACGGACGTCAGAAAAAGACTCACCAGTGTCCTAAAAAATGCAGTTGTACCCAATGTCCACTTAACCACGGACATGTGGACAAGTGGAGCAGGGCAGGGTCAGGACTATATGACTGTGACAGCCCACTGGGTAGATGTATGGACTCCCGCCGCAAGAACAGCAGCGGCGGCACCAGTAGCAGCATCTCGCAAACGCCAACTCTTTCCTAGGCAGGCTACGCTTTGTATCACCGCTTTCCAGAATACGCACACAGCTGAAAACCTCTTACGGCAACTGAGGAAGATCATCGCGGAATGGCTTACCCCAATTGGACTCTCCTGTGGATTTGTGGCATCGGACAACGCCAGCAATTTTGTGTGTGCATTAAATATGGGCAAATTCCAGCACGTCCCATGTTTTGCACATACCTTGAATTTGGTGGTGCAGAATTTTTTAAAAACGACAGGGGCGTGCAAGAGATGCTGTCGGTGGCCAGAAGAATTGCGGGACACTTTCGGCGTACAGGCACCACGTACAGAAGACTGGAGCACCACCAAAAACTACTGAACCTGCCCTGCCATCATCTGAAGCAAGAAGTGGTAACGAGGTGGAATTCAACCCTCTATATGCTTCAGAGGTTGGAGGAGCAGCAAAAGGCCATTCAAGCCTATACAATTGAGCACGATATAGGAGGTGGAATGCACCTGTCTCAAGCGCAGTGGAGAATGATTTCAACGTTGTGCAAGGTTCTGATGCCCTTTGAACTTGCCACACGTGAAGTCAGTTCAGACACTGCCAGCCTGAGTCAGGTCATTCCCCTCATCAGGCTTTTGCAGAAGAAGCTGGAGACATTGAAGGAGGAGCTAACACGGAGCGATTCCGCTAGGCATGTGGGACTTGTGGATGGAGCCCTTAATTCGCTTAACAAGGATTCACGGGTGGTCAATCTGTTGAAATCAGAGCACTACATTTTGGCCACCGTGCTCGATCCTAGATTTAAAGCCTACCTTGGATCTCTCTTTCCGGCAGACACAAGTCTGCTGGGGTTGAAAGACCTGCTGGTGAGAAAATTGTCAAGTCAAGCGGAACGCGACCTGTCAACATCTCCTCCTTCACATTCTCCCGCAACTGGGGGTGCGAGGAAAAGGCTCAGAATTCCGAGCCCACCCGCTGGCGGTGATGCAGGGCAGTCTGGAGCGACTGCTGATGCTGACATCTGGTCCGGACTGAAGGACCTGACAACGATTACGGACATGTCGTCTACTGTCACTGCATATGATTCTCTCACCATTGAAAGAATGGTGGAGGATTATATGAGTGACCGCATCCAAGTAGGCACGTCACACAGTCCGTACTTATACTGGCAGGAAAAAAAGGCAATTTGGAGGCCCTTGCACAAACTGGCTTTATTCTACCTAAGTTGCCCTCCCACAAGTGTGTACTCCGAAAGAGTGTTTAGTGCCGCCGCTCACCTTGTCAGCAATCGGCGTACGAGGTTACATCCAGAAAATGTGGAGAAGATGATGTTCATTAAAATTAATTATAATCAATTCCTCCGTGGAGACATTGACCAGCAGCAATTGCCTCCACAAAGTACACAGGGAGCTGAGATGGTGGATTCCAGTGGGGACGAATTGATAATCTGTGAGGAGGGGGATGTACACGGTGATATATCGGAGGATGATGATGAGGTGGACATCTTGCCTCTGTAGAGCCAGTTTGTGCAAGGAGAGATTAATTGCTTCTTTTTTGGTGGGGGTCCAAACCAACCCGTCATTTCAGTCACAGTCGTGTGGCAGACCCTGTCACTGAAATGATGGGTTGGTTAAAGTGTGCATGTCCTGTTTATACAACATAAGGGTGGGTGGGAGGGCCCAAGGACAATTCCATCTTGCACCTCTTTTTTCTTTAATTTTTATTTGCGTCATGTGCTGTTTGGGGAGGGTTTTTGGAAGGGACATCCTGCGTGACACTGCAGTGCCACTCCTAAATGGGCCCGGTGTTTGTGTCGGCCACTAGGGTCGCTTATCTTACTCACACAGCTACCTCATTGCGCCTCTTTTTTTCTTTGCGTCATGTGCTGTTTGGGGAGGGTTTTTTGGAAGGGACATCCTGCGTGACACTGCAGTGACACTCCTAGATGGGCCCGGTGTTTGTGTCGGCCACTAGGGTCGCTTATCTTACTCACACAGCTACCTCATTGCGCCTCTTTTTTTCTTTGCGTCATGTGCTGTTTGGGGAGGGTTTTTTGGAAGGGACATCCTGCGTGACACTGCAGTGACACTCCTAGATGGGCCCGGTGTTTGTGTCGGCCACTAGGGTCGCTTATCTTACTCACACAGCTACCTCATTGCGCCTCTTTTTTTCTTTGCATCATGTGCTGTTTGGGGAGGGTTTTTTGGAAGGGACATCCTGCGTGACACTGCAGTGACACTCCTAGATGGGCCCGGTGTTTGTGTCGGCCACTAGGGTCGCTTATCTTACTCACACAGCTACCTCATTGCGCCTCTTTTTTTCTTTGCGTCATGTGCTGTTTGGGGAGGGTTTTTTGGAAGGGACATCCTGCGTGACACTGCAATGACACTCCTAGATGGGCCCGGTGTTTGTGTCGGCCACTAGGGTCGCTTATCTTACTCACACAGCTACCTCATTGCGCCTCTTTTTTTCTTTGCGTCATGTGCTGTTTGGGGAGGGTTTTTTGGAAGGGACATCCTGCGTGACACTGCAGTGCCACTCCTAGATGGGCCCGGTGTTTGTGTCGGCCACTAGGGTCGCTTATCTTACTCACACAGCTACCTCATTGCGCCTCTTTTTTTCTTTGCGTCATGTGCTGTTTGGGGAGGGTTTTTTGGAAGGGACATCCTGCGTGACACTGCAGTGACACTCCTAGATGGGCCCGGTGTTTGTGACGGCCACTAGGGTCGCTTATCTTACTCACACAGCTACCTCATTGCGCCTCTTTTTTTCTTTGCGTCATGTGCTGTTTGGGGAGGGTTTTTTGGAAGGGACATCCTGCGTGACACTGCAGTGACACTCCTAGATGGGCCCGGTGTTTGTGTCGGCCACTAGGGTCGCTTATCTTACTCACACAGCTACCTCATTGCGCCTCTTTTTTTCTTTGCGTCATGTGCTGTTTGGGGAGGGTTTTTTGGAAGGGACATCCTGTGTGACACTGCAGTGACACTCCTAGATGGGCCCGGTGTTTGTGTCGGCCACTAGGGACGCTTATCTTACTCACACAGCTACCTCATTGCGCCTCTTTTTTTCTTTGCGTCATGTGCTGTTTGGGGAGGGTTTTTTGGAAGGGACATCCTGCGTGACACTGCAGTGACACTCCTAGATGGGCCCGGTGTTTGTGTCGGCCACTAGGGTCGCTTAGCTTAGTCATCCAGCGACCTAGGTGCAAATTTTAGGACTAAAAATAATATTGTGAGGTGTGAGGTATTCAGAATAGACTGAAAATGAGTGTAAATTATGGTTTTTGAGGTTAATAATACTTTGGGATCAAAATGACCCCCAAATTCTATGATTTAAGCTGTTTTTTTAGTGTTTTTTGAAAAAAACACCCGAATCCAAAACACACCCGAATCCGACAAAAAAAATTCGGTGAGGTTTTGCCAAAACGCGGTCGAACCCAAAACACGGCCGCGGAACCGAACCCAAAACCAAAACACAAAACCCGAAAAATTTCCGGCGCTCATCTCTAGTGTCTATGCTGTTCTATGGGAGAGACATAATAACGTCTCTCCCATAGATTGAAGAGAAGAGAGGAGAAGAGCGGCGCCGCCGGCGGAGGGGTCTGCAGCGGTCTGGATCAGGAACGGGGATGGTAAGTATACTTTTTATTTTTTTATTTTTTTATTTCAGCGTCGTGACCACGCCCCCAATTGAAGCCACGCCCCCATATTTTGCCCGGGGCGCCACAAGTCTTAGAACCGGCCCTGCTAATACTGCACAGTGCTATGGTGTATTCTGTACAGTGTATTGCTGGTATTAATCTGGTGCATTATCATGTACGCACTAGCAGTATTTACTATATATATTTACCAAAGGGCCCAGACGCAGTTGGACAAAACCATGTGCACTGCAGGTGGGGCAGATGTAACATGTGCAGAGAGAGTTAGATTTGTGTAGGGTGTTACAAACTGAAATCTAAATTGCAGTGTAAACAGAAAGCAGCCGGTATTTACCCTGCACAGAAGCAATATAACCCACCCACATCTAACTCTCTCTGCACATGTTACATCTGCTAACAAATTTGCTGCTACGATCAGGTCTGAATTACCCCCATAGTCCGCTGCAGATGTATTGATTGAGCGTTTTCCGTCTTTGCTGTAGTCCTGCGCTGTTATCTCCCGCACAGTGTAGATATATGGACATACAGTAATTAGTTATGCTAACTTCTCTGTTCTAGACATGTATCAATACAGACACATTACAGAGACACAGAACTGAGTGTTGCTAGGCGACATGCAGGCATAATACGCTCGCAGCTTATAGGGTGGCTGAAACGTATCCACAGCAAAATAGGGAAAAGTTCATTACTGAGTGTCTGGCTGGATATTAATAATATTCCTGTCCTGGACCCGGACTGCATTTAGCAGATTAGAGTGCAGCCGGGTCGCTCATTGGCATATGAGCGGAACTGAGCAAACCCCACACAATGTGAGTTTTTATGATTGCAGTCAGAGTTATTGCAGCGTTTAAGTGAAGTGCCCTTACACACTGTCTGACCTGATTTATGTCAGTACAGAGAGCAATATCATGCGGGCTTTGTGCTGGAGACAGATAGCTCCAGCCAGCACTGTTTGCAGAGGATGACAGTCAGACCAGTTCCCTTGCGTGCCACAGACATTATCTCATGTAGTGCGGACACTGGCCCTCATTCCGAGTTGTTCGCTCGCTAGCTGCTTTTAGCAGCATTGCACACGCTAGGCCGCCGCCCTCTGGGAGTGTATCTTAGCTTAGCAGAAGTGCGAACGAAAGATTAGTAGAATTGCGAATAGAAATTTCTTAGCAGTTTCTGAGTAGCTCGAGACTTACTCCTACACTGCGATCAGTTCAGTCAGTTTCGTTCCTGGTTTGACGTCACACACACGCCCAGCGTTCGGCCAGCCACTCCCCCGTTTCTCCAGACACTCCCGCGTTTTTCCCTGACACGCCTGCGTTTTATCCTGGCACGCCTGCGTTTTTCCGCACACTCCAGGAAAACGGCCAGTTTCCGCCCAGAAAGTGAAACACCCACTTCCTGTCAATCACACTCCGATCACTTCAACGATGAAAATTCTTAGTTCGGACGTGAGTAAATCTACTAAGTTTTGTGCTAAAATACTTAGCGCATGCGCACTCCGTACCATGCGCATGCGCATTTTTGCCTTAATCGCTCCGTAGCGAAAATTGGCAACGAGCGAACAACTCGGAATGACCACCACTGACTCATATAAGTGAGCAGGACCAGGGCAGCCACCAGGGGGGAACTGCAGGGACTGGAGTCCTGGGCCCTTATAAAACGGGGGGCCTACACCTGGCTCCTACAACAGCGGGCTGATGTGCAAGGAGGACTTAAAACAAGCCTTCCCTGCATATAAGCTCTCTGTAAATCATTCCTGCAGGTCCGCAATGCTCCACCCATATGCAGCATCATTATGTGTGACATCATATAGGGGTGGAGCGGTGTGGCAGAATCTTTTTTTTTTTTTTGGGGGGGGGGGGGGGCTGTCTATTTTGTCAGTTCCGGGCCCCACAATTTCTGATGGCAGTCCTGAGCAGGACAGTCAGAAAAATCACCTTTGGCGGCCTAAAAAGCCGCAATTCCTCACCGGGAACACGGGGTTGTGGGATCATACTCAGGGTACCTCCACCTCCAGCGGGTGTTTTTGTGGTAATGTTACATCTGGACTGTGCCATCAGCCCTATTTTCATTTCAATTCTCACACCCATCTGCAGTCCATGTTAATTAAGGAACGGACACGAGCATCTAAGCAGTATACATTGGTGATTCTGAATGTTTTTTTATGTGTAATCAAAAGACATTTTATGTGTTTTTTAAATAAATGTTTTTTTTAATCACCTTTCAATCCATCCTTCTCCATGTATTATAACCTTGTTTAATAATATAAATTGATTTGTTTTTTATGTCAAGTGCTGCTATTAAGCATTTTGTTTATAGTTTCCAGTTTTATACAGGTTTGACTAACTCTGTTTTCTCTTACGTCCTAGAGGATGCTGGGGTCCACTTTAGTACCATGGGGTATAGACGGTTCCGCAGGAGCCTTCGGCACTTTAAGATTTTTCAACAGTGTGAACTGGCTCCTCCCTCTATGCCCCTCCTCCAGACCTCAGTTTAGAAAATGTGCCCGGGAGACTGGATGCACACCAGTGGAGCTCTACAGAGTTCTGCTGGAAAATACTAATAAAAAATAGGTTTTTTATTTTACAGGGAAGCTGCTGGCAACAGCTTCCCTGCTTCGTGGGACTTAGGGGGGGAAGTAGGAACCAACTTCTCAGTTAGTTAATGGTTCTGCTTCCGCTGACAGGACACCATTAGCTCCTGAAGGGTACTGAACACAGCTCAAGCCTGGCCAGCGTTCACTCCCACAGCACTGCCGCCACCCACTAACAGCCAGAAGAAAGAAGGCTGGTGAGTATATCTACCGGAGTCCTGCAGAGAGGGGTCCTCCGGTCATCTTTGGCAGCATTCAGGTACCAGCGCAGCGGAGGGACGCTGCGCGCCATGTCTCTCAGCAGCGGGTGCAGAGCGCGCGCGGGTGGGGGTGGTGGGGGCGCGCAGGAATATTGTTAGCAGTTGGGCAAAACCATGTGCACTGCAGGGGAGGCAGATATAACATGTGCAGAGAGAGTTAGATTTGGGTGTGGTGTGTTCAATCTGTAATCTAATTTGCAGTGTAACAATAAAGCAGGCAGTATTTACCCTGCACAGTAACAAAATAACCCACCCAAATCTAACGCTCTCTGCACATGTTACATTCTGCCTCCCCTGCAGTGCACATGGTTTTGCCCAACTGCTAAAAAATTTCCTGCTGCGATCATCTAGGAATCACCCCCGTTATACCTAACTCTCACTGGCAGATTAGGGCACATCCTCGGTCCCTGCGGTTGTGCTGCCCCCGGGGCCAGTATAAAGATTCCCCATTTCTGAGTCAGAATCGCGCCGTTGCAAGGGGGAGGAGCTTCTCCTCAGAGACACCAGTTCACTCACTGGGCGCCATTTTCTCCTGCAGAGCGCCACTGTGAGGATCCAGACGCTGATTTCTCCTCAAGACACGGCTGATACAAGTACCAGGGCGTTATAGAGGGGGAAAGGAGTGTTCATAGTTATTAGGTCTGCGGGCCTAATATTGGTATATGCGCTGTAATTGTGTTTTTGCACATTCATATAGGGCGCAGTGTGTGGGCTGGCAAACCCCTCTGTGTTTCTCTGACAGACATCAGTATAGGTCTGTCCCCGATAGCTCTCCTGTGTGATAGGGGTGTGTGTGTGTGTGTGTGTGTGTGTGTGTGGGTACTAGGGATGTGCACTTGAAATTTTTCGGGTTTTGTGGGGTTTTGTGTTTTGGTTTTGGGTTCGGTTCCGCGGCCGTGTTTTGGGTTCGACCGCGTTTTGGCAGAACCTCACCGAATTTTTTTTGTCGGATTCGGGTGTGTTTTGGATTCGGGTGTTTTTTTCAAAAAACCCTAAAAAACAGCTTAAATCATAGAATTTGGGGGTCATTTTGATCCCAAAGTATTATTAACCTCAAAAACCATAATTTCCACTCATTTTCAGTCTATTCTGAATACCTCACACCTCACAATATTATTTTTAGTCCTAAAATTTGCACCGAGGTCGCTGGATGACTAAGCTAAGCGACCCTAGTGGCCGACACAAACACCTGGCCCATCTAGGAGTGGCACTGCAGTGTCACGCAGGATGGCCCTTCCAAAAAACACTCCCCAAACAGCACATGACGCAAAGAAGAAAAAAAGAGGCGCAATGAGGTAGCTGTGTGAGTAAGCTAAGCAACCCTAGTGGCCGACACAAACACCTGGCCCATCTAGGAGTGGCACTGCAGTGTCACGCAGGATGGCCCTTCCAAAAAACACTCCCCAAACAGCACATGACGCAAAGAAGAAAAAAAGAGGCGCAATGAGGTAGCTGTGTGAGTAAGATAAGCGACCCTAGTGGCCGACACAAACACCTGGCCCATCTAGGAGTGGCACTGCAGTGTCACGCAGGATGGCCCTTCCAAAAAACACTCCCCAAACAGCACATGACGCAAAGAAGAAAAAAAGAGGCGCAATGAGGTAGCTGTGTGAGTAAGCTAAGCGACCCTAGTGGCCGACACAAACACCTGGCCCATCTAGGAGTGGCACTGCAGTGTCACGCAGGATGGCCCTTCCAAAAAACACTCCCCAAACAGCACGTGACGCAAAGAAGAAAAAAAAGAGGCGCAATGAGGTAGCTGTGTGAGTAAGCTAAGCGACCCTAGTGGCCGACACAAACACCTGGCCCATCTAGGAGTGGCACTGCAGTGTCACGCAGGATGGCCCTTCCAAAAAACACTCCCCAAACAGCACATGACGCAAATAAAAATGAAAGAAAAAAGAGGTGCAAGATGGAATTGTCCTTGGGCCCTCCCACCCACCCTTATGTTGTATAAACAGGACATGCACACTTTAACCAACCCATCATTTCAGTGACAGGGTCTGCCACACGACTGTGACCGAAATGACGGGTTGGTTTGGACCCCCACCGAAAAAGAAGCAATTAATCTCTCCTTGCACAAACTGGCTCTACAGAGGCAAGATGTCCACCTCATCATCATCCTCCGATATATCACCGTGTACATCCCGCTCCTCACAGATTATCAATTCGTCCCCACTGGAATCCACCATCTCAGCTTCCTGTGTACTTTGTGGAGGCAATTGCTGCTGGTCAATGTCTCCACGGAGGAATTGATTATAATTCATTTTAATGAACATCATCTTCTCCACATTTTCTGGAAGTAACCTCGTACGCAGATTGCTGACAAGGTGAGCGGCGGCACTAAACACTCTTTCGGAGTACACACTTGTGGGAGGGCAACTTAGGTAGAATAAAGCCAGTTTGTGCAAGGGCCTCCAAATTGCCTCTTTTTCCTGCCAGTATAAGTACGGACTGTCTGACGTGCCTACTTGGATGCGGTCACTCATATAATCCTCCACCATTCTTTCAATGGTGAGAGAATCATATGCAGTGACAGTAGATGACATGTCCGTAATCGTTGTCAGGTCCTTCAGTCCGGACCAGATGTCAGCATCAGCAGTCGCTCCAGACTGCCCTGCATCACCGCCAGCGGGTGGGCTCGGAATTCTGATCCTTTTCCTCGCACCCCCAGTTGCGGGAGAATGTGAAGGAGGAGATGTTGACAGGTCGCGTTCCGCTTGACTTGACAATTTTGTCACCAGCAGGTCTTTGAACTAGAGATGAGCGCCTGAAATTTTTCGGGTTTTGTGTTTTGGTTTTGGGTTCGGTTCCGCGGCCGTGTTTTGGGTTCGAACGCGTTTTGGCAAAACCTCACCGAATTTTTTTTGTCGGATTCGGGTGTGTTTTGGATTCGGGTGTTTTTTTCCAAAAACACTAAAAAACAGCTTAAATCATAGAATTTGGGGGTCATTTTGATCCCAAAGTATTATTAACCTCAAAAACCATAATTTACACTCATTTTCAGTCTATTCTGAATACCTCACACCTCACAATATTATTTTTAGTCCTAAAATTTGCACCGAGGTCGCTGTGTGAGTAAGATAAGCGACCCTAGTGGCCGACACAAACACCGGGCCCATCTAGGAGTGGCACTGCAGTGTCACGCAGGATGTCCCTTCCAAAAAACCCTCCCCAAACAGCACATGACGCAAAGAAAAAAAGAGGCGCAATGAGGTAGCTGTGTGAGTAAGATTAGCGACCCTAGTGGCCGACACAAACACCGGGCCCATCTAGGAGTGGCACTGCAGTGTCACGCAGGATGGCCCTTCCAAAAAAACCCTCCCCAAACAGCACATGACGCAAAGAAAAAAAGAGGCGCAATGAGGTAGCTGTGTGAGTAAGATTAGCGACCCTAGTGGCCGACACAAACACCGGGCCCATCTAGGAGTGGCACTGCAGTGTCACGCAGGATGGCCCTTCCAAAAAACCCTCCCCAAACAGCACATGACGCAAAGAAAAAAAGAGGCGCAATGAGGTAGCTGACTGTGTGAGTAAGATTAGCGACCCTAGTGGCCGACACAAACACCGGGCCCATCTAGGAGTGGCACTGCAGTGTCACGCAGGATGTCCCTTCCAAAAAACCCTCCCCAAACAGCACATGACGCAAAGAAAAAAAGAGGCGCAATGAGGTAGCTGTGTGAGTAAGATTAGCGACCCTAGTGGCCGACACAAACACCGGGCCCATCTAGGAGTGGCACTGCAGTGTCACGCAGGATGGCCCTTCCAAAAAACCCTCCCCAACAGCACATGACGCAAAGAAAAAAGAGGCGCAATGAGGTAGCTGACTGTGTGAGTAAGATTAGCGACCCTAGTGGCCGACACAAACACCGGGCCCATCTAGGAGTGCACTGCAGTGTCACGCAGGATGTCCCTTCCAAAAACCCTCCCCAAACAGCACATGACGCAAAGAAAAAAAGAGGCGCAATGAGGTAGCTGACTGTGTGAGTAAGATTAGCGACCCTAGTGGCCGACACAAACACCGGGCCCATCTAGGAGTGGCACTGCAGTGTCACGCAGGATGTCCCTTCCAAAAAACCCTCCCCAAACAGCACATGACGCAAAGAAAAAAAGAGGCGCAATGAGGTAGCTGACTGTGTGAGTAAGATTAGCGACCCTAGTGGCCGACACAAAACACCGGGCCCATCTAGGAGTGGCACTGCAGTGTCACGCAGGATGTCCCTTCCAAAAAACCCTCCCCAAACAGCACATGACGCAAAGAAAAAAGAGGCGCAATGAGGTAGCTGACTGTGTGAGTAAGATTAGCGACCCTAGTGGCCGACACAAACACCGGCCCATCTAGGAGTGGCACTGCAGTGTCACGCAGGATGTCCCTTCCAAAAAACCCTCCCCAATCAGCACATGATGCAAAGAAAAAGAAAAGAAAAAAGAGGTGCAAGATGGAATTGTCCTTGGCCCTCCCACCCACCCTTATGTTGTATAAACAAAACAGGACATGCACACTTTAACCACCCCATCATTTCAGTGACAGGGTCTGCCACACGACTGTGACTGATATGACGGGTTGGTTTGGACCCCCCCCAAAAAAGAAGCAATTAATCTCTCCTTGCACAAACTGGCTCTACAGAGGCAAGATGTCCACCTCATCTTCACCCTCCGATATATCACCGTGTACATCCCCCTCCTCACAGATTATCAATTCGTCCCCACTGGAATCCACCATCTCAGCTCCCTGTGTACTTTGTGGAGGCAATTGCTGCTGGTCAATGTCTCCGCGGAGGAATTGATTATAATTCATTTTAATGAACATCATCTTCTCCACATTTTCTGGATGTAACCTCGTACGCCGATTGCTGACAAGGTGAGCGGCGGCACTAAACACTCTTTCGGAGTACACACTTGTGGGAGGGCAACTTAGGTAGAATAAAGCCAGTTTGTGCAAGGGCCTCCAAATTGCCTCTTTTTCCTGCCAGTATAAGTACGGACTGTGTGACGTGCCTACTTGGATGCGGTCACTCATATAATCCTCCACCATTCTATCAATGTTGAGAGAATCATATGCAGTGACAGTAGACGACATGTCCGTAATCGTTGTCAGGTCCTTCAGTCCGGACCAGATGTCAGCATCAGCAGTCGCTCCAGACTGCCCTGCATCACCGCCAGCGGGTGGGCTCGGAATTCTGAGCCTTTTCCTCGCACCCCCAGTTGCGGGAGAATGTGAAGGAGGAGATGTTGACAGGTCGCGTTCCGCTTGACTTGACAATTTTGTCACCAGCAGGTCTTTCAACCCCAGCAGACCTGTGTCTGCCGGAAAGAGAGATCCAAGGTAGGCTTTAAATCTAGGATCAAGCACGGTGGCCAAAATGTAGTGCTCTGATTTCAACAGATTGGCCACCCGTGAATCCTTGTTAAGCGAATTAAGGGCTGCATCCACAAGTCCCACATGCCTAGCGGAATCGCTCCCTTTTAGCTCCTCCTTCAATGCCTCCAGCTTCTTCTGCAAAAGCCTGATGAGGGGAATGACCTGACTCAGGCTGGCAGTGTCTGAACTGACTTCACGTGTGGCAAGTTCAAAGGGCATCAGAACCTTGCACAACGTTGAAATCATTCTCCACTGCACTTGAGACAGGTGCATTCCACCTACTATATCGTGCTCAATTGTATAGGCTTGAATGGCCTTTTGCTGCTCCTCCAACCTCTGAAGCATATAGAGGGTTGAATTCCACCTCGTTACCACTTCTTGCTTCAGATGATGGCAGGGCAGGTTCAGTAGTTTTTGGTGGTGCTCCAGTCTTCTGCACGTGGTGCCTGTACGCCGAAAGTGTCCCGCAATTTTTCTGGCCACCGACAGCATCTCTTGCACGCCCCTGTCGTTTTTTATAAAATTCTGCACCACCAAATTCAAGGTATGTGCAAAACATGGGACGTGCTGGAATTTGCCCATATTTAATGCACACACAATATTGCTGGCGTTGTCCGATGCCACAAATCCACAGGAGAGTCCAATTGGGGTAAGCCATTCCGCGATGATCTTCCTCAGTTGCCGTAAGAGGTTTTCAGCTGTGTGCGTATTCTGGAAAGCGGTGATACAAAGCGTAGCCTGCCTAGGAAAGAGTTGGCGTTTGCGAGATGCTGCTACTGGTGCCGCCGCTGCTGTTCTTGCGGCGGGAGTCCATACATCTACCCAGTGGGCTGTCACAGTCATATAGTCCTGACCCTGCCCTGCTCCACTTGTCCACATGTCCGTGGTTAAGTGGACATTGGGTACAACTGCATTTTTTAGGACACTGGTGAGTCTTTTTCTGACGTCCGTGTACATTCTCGGTATCGCCTGCCTAGAGAAGTGGAACCTAGATGGTATTTGGTAATGGGGGCACACTGCCTCAATAAATTGTCTAGTTCCCTGTGAACTAACGGCGGATACCGGACGCACGTCTAACACCAACATAGTTGTCAAGGACTCAGTTATCCGCTTTGCAGTAGGATGACTGCTGTGATATTTCATCTTCCTCGCAAAGGACTGTTGAACAGTCAATTGCTTACTGGAAGTAGTACAAGTGGGCTTACGACTTCCCCTCTGGGATGACCATCGACTCCCAGCGGCAACAACAGCAGCGCCAGCAGCAGTAGGCGTTACACGCAAGGATGCATCGGAGGAATCCCAGGCAGGAGAGGACTCGTCAGAATTGCCAGTGACATGGCCTGCAGGACTATTGGCATTCCTGGGGAAGGAGGAAATTGACACTGAGGGAGTTGGTGGGGTGGTTTGCGTGAGCTTGGTTACAAGAGGAAGGGATTTACTGGTCAGTGGACTGCTTCCGCTGTCACCCAAAGTTTTTGAACTTGTCACTGACTTATTATGAATGCGCTGCAGGTGACGTATAAGGGAGGATGTTCCGAGGTGGTTAACGTCCTTACCCCTACTTATTACAGCTTGACAAAGGGAACACACGGCTTGACACCTGTTGTCCGCATTTCTGTTGAAATACCTCCACACCGAAGAGCTGATTTTTTTGGTATTTTCACCTGGCATGTCAACGGCCATATTCCTCCCACGGACAACAGGTGTCTCCCCGGGTGCCTGACTTAAACAAACCACCTCACCATCAGAATCCTCCTGGTCAATTTCCTCCCCAGCGCCAGCAACACCCATATCCTCCTCATCCTGGTGTACTTCAACACTGACATCTTCAATCTGACTATCAGGAACTGGACTGCGGGTGCTCCTTCCAGCACTTGCAGGGGGCGTGCAAATGGTGGAAGGCGCATGCTCTTCACGTCCAGTGTTGGGAAGGTCAGGCATCGCAACCGACACAATTGGACTCTCCTTGTGGATTTGGGATTTCAAAGAACGCACAGTTCTTTGCGGTGCTTTTGCCAGCTTGAGTCTTTTCAGTTTTCTAGCGAGAGGCTGAGTGCTTCCATCCTCATGTGAAGCTGAACCACTAGCCATGAACATAGGCCAGGGCCTCAGCCGTTCCTTGCCACTCCGTGTGGTAAATGGCATATTGGCAAGTTTACGCTTCTCCTCCGACAATTTTATTTTAGGTTTTGGAGTCCTTTTTTTACTGATATTTGGTGTTTTGGTTTTGACATGCTCTGTACTATGCCATTGGGCATCGGCCTTGGCAGACGACGTTGCTGGCATTTCATCGTCTCGGCCATGACTAGTGGCAGCAGCTTCAGCACGAGGTGGAAGTGGATCTTGATCTTTCCCTAATTTTGGAACCTCAACATTTTTGTTCTCCATATTTTAATAGGCACAACTAAAAGGCACCTCAGGTAAACAATGGAGATGGATGGATTGGATACTAGTATACAATTATGGACGGGCTGCCGAGTGCCGACACAGAGGTAGCCACAGCCGTGAACTACCGCACTGTACTGTGTCTGCTGCTAATATATAGACTGGTTGATAAAGAGATAGTATACTCGTAACTAGTATGTATGTATAAAGAAAGAAAAAAAAAACCACGGTTAGGTGGTATATACAATTATGGACGGGCTGCCGAGTGCCGACACAGAGGTAGCCACAGCCGTGAACTACCGCACTGTACTGTGTCTGCTGCTAATATATAGACTGGTTGATAAAGAGATAGTATACTCGTAACTAGTATGTATGTATAAAGAAAGAAAAAAAAACCACGGTTAGGTGGTATATACAATTATGGACGGGCTGCCGAGTGCCGACACAGAGGTAGCCACAGCCGTGAACTACCGCACTGTACTGTGTCTGCTGCTAATATATAGACTGGTTGATAAAGAGATAGTATACTCGTAACTAGTATGTATGTATAAAGAAAGAAAAAAAAACCACGGTTAGGTGGTATATACAATTATGGACGGGCTGCCGAGTGCCGACACAGAGGTAGCCACAGCCGTGAACTACCGCACTGTACTGTGTCTGCTGCTAATATATAGACTGGTTGATAAAGAGATAGTATACTCGTAACTAGTATGTATGTATAAAGAAAGAAAAAAAAACCACGGTTAGGTGGTATATACAATTATGGACGGGCTGCCGAGTGCCGACACAGAGGTAGCCACAGCCGTGAACTACCGCACTGTACTGTGTCTGCTGCTAATATATAGACTGGTTGATAAAGAGATAGTATACTCGTAACTAGTATGTATGTATAAAGAAAGAAAAAAAAACCACGGTTAGGTCACTGGTATATACAATTATGGACGGGCTGCCGAGTGCCGACACAGAGGTAGCCACAGCCGTGAACTACCGCACTGTACTGTGTCTGCTGCTAATATATAGACTGGTTGATAAAGAGATAGTATACTCGTAACTAGTATGTATGTATAAAGAAAGAAAAAAAAACCACGGTTAGGTCACTGGTATATACAATTATGGACGGGCTGCCGAGTGCCGACACAGAGGTAGCCACAGCCGTGAACTACCGCACTGTACTGTGTCTGCTGCTAATATATAGACTGGTTGATAAAGAGATAGTATACTCGTAACTAGTATGTATGTATAAAGAAAGAAAAAAAAAACCACGGTTAGGTCACTGGTATATACAATTATGGACGGGCTGCCGAGTGCCGACACAGAGGTAGCCACAGCCGTGAACTACCGCACTGTACTGTGTCTGCTGCTAATATATAGACTGGTTGATAAAGAGATAGTATACTCGTAACTAGTATGTATGTATAAAGAAAGAAAAAAAACCACGGTTAGGTCACTGGTATATACAATTATGGACGGGCTGCCGAGTGCCGACACAGAGGTAGCCACAGCCGTGAACTACCGCACTGTACTGTGTCTGCTGCTAATATATAGACTGGTTGATAAAGAGATAGTATACTCGTAACTAGTATGTATGTATAAAGAAAGAAAAAAAAACCACGGTTAGGTGGTATATACAATTATGGACGGGCTGCCGAGTGCCGACACAGAGGTAGCCACAGCCGTGAACTACCGCACTGTACTGTGTCTGCTGCTAATATATAGACTGGTTGATAAAGAGATAGTATACTCGTAACTAGTATGTATGTATAAAGAAAGAAAAAAAAACCACGGTTAGGTGGTATATACAATTATGGACGGGCTGCCGAGTGCCGACACAGAGGTAGCCACAGCCGTGAACTACCGCACTGTACTGTGTCTGCTGCTAATATATAGACTGGTTGATAAAGAGATAGTATACTCGTAACTAGTATGTATGTATAAAGAAAGAAAAAAAAACCACGGTTAGGTGGTATATACAATTATGGACGGGCTGCCGAGTGCCGACACAGAGGTAGCCACAGCCGTGAACTACCGCACTGTACTGTGTCTGCTGCTAATATATAGACTGGTTGATAAAGAGATAGTATACTCGTAACTAGTATGTATGTATAAAGAAAGAAAAAAAAACCACGGTTAGGTGGTATATACAATTATGGACGGGCTGCCGAGTGCCGACACAGAGGTAGCCACAGCCGTGAACTACCGCACTGTACTGTGTCTGCTGCTAATATATAGACTGGTTGATAAAGAGATAGTATACTCGTAACTAGTATGTATGTATAAAGAAAGAAAAAAAAACCACGGTTAGGTCACTGGTATATACAATTATGGACGGGCTGCCGAGTGCCGACACAGAGGTAGCCACAGCCGTGAACTACCGCACTGTACTGTGTCTGCTGCTAATATAGACTGGTTGATAAAGAGATAGTATACTACTAATATTATATACTGGTGGTCAGGTCACTGGTCACTAGTCACACTGGCAGTGGCACTCCTGCAGCAAAAGTGTGCACTGTTTAATTTTAATATAATATTATGTACTCCTGGCTCCTGCTATAACCTATAACTGGCACTGCAGTAGTGCTCCCCAGTCTCCCCCACAATTATAAGCTGTGTGAGCTGAGCAGTCAGACAGATATATAATATATATAGATGATGCAGCACACTGGCCTGAGCCTGAGCAGTGCACACAGATATGGTATGTGACTGACTGAGTCACTGTGTGTATCGCTTTTTTCAGGCAGAGAACGGATATATTAAATAAACTGCACTGTGTGTCTGGTGGTCACTCACTATATAATATATTATGTACTCCTGGCTCCTGCTATAACCTATAACTGGCACTGCAGTAGTGCTCCCCAGTCTCCCCCACAATTATAAGCTGTGTGAGCTGAGCAGTCAGACAGATATATATAATATTATATATAGATAATAGATGATGCAGCACACTGGCCTGAGCCTGAGCAGTGCACACAGATATGGTATGTGACTGAGTCACTGTGTGCTGTGTATCGCTTTTTTCAGGCAGAGAACGGATTATATTATGTACTCCTGGCTCCTGCTATAACCTATAACTGGCACTGCAGTAGTGCTCCCCAGTCTCCCCCACAATTATAAGCTGTGTGAGCTGAGCAGTCAGACAGATATATATAATATTATATATAGATAATAGATGATGCAGCACACTGGCCTGAGCCTGAGCAGTGCACACAGATATGGTATGTGACTGAGTCACTGTGTGCTGTGTATCGCTTTTTTCAGGCAGAGAACGGATTATAAATAAAAGTGGTGGTCACTGGTCACTATCAGCAAAACTCTGCACTGTACACTACTGAGTACTCCTAATGCTCCCCAAAATTAGTAAATCAAGTGTCTCTCTAATCTATTCTAATTCTAAACGGAGAGGACGCCAGCCACGTCCTCTCCCTATCAATCTCAATGCACGTGTGAAAATGGCGGCGACGCGCGGCTCCTTATATAGAATCCGAGTCTCGCGATAGAATCCGAGCCTCGCGAGAATCCGACAGCGTCATGATGACGTTCGGGCGCGCTCGGGTTAACCGAGCAAGGCGGGAAGATCCGAGTCGCTCGGACCCGTGAAAAAAAACATGAAGTTCTGGCGGGTTCGGATTCAGAGAAACCGAACCCGCTCATCTCTACTTTGAACCCCAGCAGACTTGTGTCTGCCGGAAAGAGAGATCCAAGGTAGGTTTTAAATCTAGGATCGAGCACGGTGGCCAAAATGTAGTGCTCTGATTTCAACAGATTGACCACCCGTGAATCCTTGTTAAGCGAATTAAGGGCTCCATCCACAAGTCCCACATGCCTAGCGGAATCGCTCCCTTTTAGCTCCTCCTTCAATGCCTCCAGCTTCTTCTGCAAAAGCCTGATGAGGGGAATGACCTGGCTGGCAGTGTCTGAACTGACTTCACGTGTGGCAAGTTCAAAAGGTTGCAGAACCTTGCACAACGTTGAAATCATTCTCCACTGCGCTTGAGACAGGTACATTCCACCTCCTATATCGTGCTCAATTGTATAGGCTTGAATGGCCTTTTGCTGCTCCTCCAACCTCTGAAGCATATAGAGGGTTGAATTCCACCTCGTTACCACTTCTTGCTTCAGATGATGGCAGGGCAGGTTCAGGCATTTTTGGTGGTGCTCCAGTCTTCTGTACGTGGTGCCTGTACGCCGAAAGTGTCCCGCAATTCTTCTGGCCACCGACAGCATCTCTTGCACGCCCCTGTCGTTTTTTTTTAAATTCTGCTCCACCAAATTCAATGTATGTGCAAAACATGGGACGTGCTGGAATTTGCCCATATTTAATGCACACACAATATTGCTGGCGTTGTCCGATGCCACAAATCCACAGGAGAGTCCAATTGGGGTAAGCCATTCCGCGATGATCTTCCTCAGTTGCCGTAAGAGGTTTTCAGCTGTGTGCGTATTCTGGAAACCGGTGATACAAAGCGTAGCCTGCCTAGGAAAGAGTTGGCGTTTGCGAGATAACGGGGGCACACTGCCTCAATAAATTGTCTAGTTCCCTGTGAACTAACGGCGGATACCGGGCGCACGTCTAACACCAACATAGTTGTCAAGGCCTCAGTTATCCGCTTTGCAACAGGATGACTGCTGTGATATTTCATCTTCCTCGCAAAGGACTGTTGGACAGTCAATTGCTTGGTGGAAGTAGTAAAAGTGGGCTTACGACTTCCCCTCTGGGATGACCATCGACTCCCAGCAGCAACAACAGCAGCGCCAGCAGCAGTAGGCGTTACACGCAAGGATGCATCGGAGGAATCCCAGGCAGGAGAGGACTCGTCAGAATTGCCAGTGACATGGCATGCAGGACTATTGGCATTCCTGGGGAAGGAGGAAATTGACACTGAGGGAGTTGGTGGGGTGGTTTGCGTGAGCTTGGTTACAAGAGGAAGGGATTTACTGGTCAGTGGACTGCTTCCGCTGTCGCCCAAAGTTTTTGAACTTGTCACTGACTTATTATGAATGCGCTGCAGGTGACGTATAAGGGAGGATGTTCCGAGGTGGTTAACGTCCTTACCCCTACTTATTACAGCTTGACAAAGGCAACACACGGCTTGACAAATGTTGTCCGCATTTCTGTTGAAATACTTCCACACCGAAGAGCTGATTTTTTTGGTATTTTCACCAGGCATGTCAACGGCCCTATTCCTCCCACGGACAACAGGTGTCTCCCCGGGTGCCTGACTTAAACAAACCACCTCACCATCAGAATCCTCCTTGTCAATTTCCTCCCCAGCGCCAGCAACACCCATATCCTCCTCATCCTGGTGTACTTCAACACTGACATCTTCAATCTGACTATCAGGAACTGGACTGTGGGTGCTCCTTCCAGCACTTGCAGGGGGCGTGCAAATGGTGGAAGGCGCATGCTCTTCACGTCCAGTGTTGGGAAGGTCAGGCATCGCAACCGACACAATTGGACTCTCCTTGTGGATTTGGGATTTCGAAGAACGCACAGTTCTTTGCGGTGCTTTTGCCAGCTTGAGTCTTTTCAGTTTTCTAGCGAGAGGCTGAGTGCTTCCATCCTCATGTGAAGCTGAACCACTAGCCATGAACATAGGCCAGGGCCTCAGCCATTCCTTGCCACTCCGTGTGGTAAATGGCATATTGGCAAGTTTACGCTTCTCCTCCGACAATTTTATTTTAGATTTTGGAGTCCTTTTTTTACTGATATTTGGTGTTTTGGATTTTACATGCTCTGTACTATGACATTGGGCATCGTCCTTGGCAGACGACGTTGCTGGCATTTCATCGTCTCAGCCATGACTAGTGGCAGCAGCTTCAGCACGAGGTGGAAGTGGATCTTGATCTTTCCCTAATTTTGGAACCTCAACATTTTTGTTCTCCATATTTTAATAGGCACAACTAAAAGGCACCTCAGGTAAACAATGTAGATGGATGGATACTAGTATACTTATGGATGGACGAGCGACTGCCGACACAGAGGTAGCTACAGCCGTGGACTACCGTACTGTGTCTGCTGCTAATATAGACTGGATGATAATGAGATGAAATCAATATATATATATATATATATATAATATCACTAGTACTGCAGCCGGACAGGTAGATATATTTATTATGTAATGACTGAAGACGGACCTGCTGGACACTGTCAGCTCAGCAGCACCGCAGACTGCTACAGTAAGCTACTATAGTAGTATGTATAAAGAAGAAAAAAAAAAACCACGGGTAGGTGGTATACAATTATGGATGGACGAGCGACTGCCGACACAGAGGTAGCTACAGCCGTGGACTACCATACTGTGTCTGCTGCTAATATAGACTGGATGATAAGGAGATGAAATCAATATATATATATATATAATATCACTAGTACTGCAGCCGGACAGGTATATATATTTATTATGTAATGACTGATGACGGACCTGCTGGACACTGTCAGCTCAGCAGCACCGCAGACTGCTACAGTAAGCTACTATAGTAGTATGTATAAAGAAGAAAGAAAAGAAAAAAAAACACGGGTAGGTGGTATACAATTATGGATGGACGAGCGACTGCCGACACAGAGGTAGCTACAGCCGTGGACTACCGTACTGTGTCTGCTGCTAATATAGACTGGATGATAAGGAGATGAAATCAATATATATATATATATATATATATAATATCACTAGTACTGCAGCCGGACAGGTATATATATTTATTATGTAATGACTGATGACGGACCTGCTGGACACTGTCAGCTCAGCAGCACCGCAGACTGCTACAGTAAGCTACTATAGTAGTATGTATAAAGAAGAAAGAAAAAAAAAAACCACGGGTAGGTGGTATACAATTATGGATGGACGAGCGACTGCCGACACAGAGGTAGCTACAGCCGTGGACTACCGTACTGTGTCTGCTGCTAATATAGACTGGATGATAAGGAGATGAAATCAATATATATATATATATATATATATATATATATAATATCACTAGTACTGCAGCCGGACAGGTATATATATTTATTATGTAATGACTGATGATGGACCTGCTGGACACTGTCAGCTCAGCAGCACCGCGGACTGCTACAGTAAGCTACTATAGTAGTATGTATAAAGAAGAAAGAAAAAAAAAACCACGGGTAGGTGGTATACAATTATGGATGGACGAGCGACTGCCGACACAGAGGTAGCTACAGCCGTGGACTACCGTACTGTGTCTGCTGCTAATATAGACTGGATGATAATGAGATGAAATCAATATATATATATATATATAATATCACTAGTACTGCAGCCGGACAGGTATATATATTTATTATGTAATGACTGATGACGGACCTGCTGGACACAGTCAGCTCAGCAGCAACGCAGACTGCTACAGTAAGCTACTATAGTAGTATGTATAAAGAAGAAAGAAAAAAAAAAAAAACCACGGGTAGGTGGTATACAATATTATATATATATTATATACAATTATATATATATATATATATATATATATATATATATATTAAACTGGTGGTGACTGGTGGTCAGGTCACTGGTCACACTATCAGCAACTTGCAAGTAGTACTCCTAAGCAGACAATCACAATATATATTATACTGGTGGTCAGTGTGGTCACAATGGCAGTGTGGCACTCTGGCAGCAAAAGTGTGCACTGTACGTTATATGTACTCCTGAGTCCTGCTCTCAGACTCTAACTGCTCCCCACTGTCAGTGTCTCCCCCACAAGTCAGATAATATACAGTCACACTATCTATCACTTCAGCAAGTAACTAGTACTCCTCCTAATGCTCCCCAAAATTACTACTGTGTCTCTCTCTACTGTCTCACTCTCTTCTCTATAAACGGAGAGGACGCCAGCCACGTCCTCTCCCTATGAATCTCAATGCACGTGTGAAAATGGCGGCGACGCGCGGCTCCTTATATAGAATCCGAGTCTCGCGATAGAATCCGAGCCTCGCGAGAATCCGACAGCGGGATGATGACGTTCGGGCGCGCTCGGGTTAACCGAGCAAGGCGGGAAGATCCGAGTCGCTCGGCCCTGTGTAAAAAAACATGAAGTTCGGGCGGGTTCGGATTCCGAGGAACCGAACCCGCTCATCCCTAGTGGGTTCACGCGTGTAACATGTCAGACATCAGGGGGGGTTCTTCCCCGGAGGAACAGATTTTAGATGCACAAGAGGGAATATGGTGGCTCTTCCTTCTCAGAAGGAGCTAGAGTGGGTGAGAAAGTTGCAGAGTAATATATCCATGCTGGCACAAAAATTCTCTGAGTCTGAACAACAGACTATATATTGGAGGCAGTCTGTGGATGATGCACGGTTTGCTGATCCCTCCATATCATCCATTCGGGTCCCATCCAGTTCCCAGAGAAGGTCTCTGGCCCGGATAATGCAAGGGGACACAGACACAGATTCCAACAATGAGGTCGACACTAGGGATTTAAGAGGGGTGGACCTCAAACTTGCTAAAAGCATACAATGTATGATAGTCGCTATTAAAGAGGTGTTGGAGTTTACTGAGATAACTCCTGTCCCTGAGGAAAAGGATTATTTCAAATTGAATAACCTGTCCTCCTTCAAAGGATCTGAATGAATTCTTTGAGGAATCTTGGTCTGCCCCAGAAAAGAAATTTACCATTCCTCGAAGGATACGTGTAGCGTACCCTTTCCCTGAGGAGGACAGGCGCAAATGTAAATCATCCCCAATGGTAGTCACCTCAGTTTCCAGGCTGTCAAAAAAGATCATTTTGCCTGCCCCAGGGTCAGCGTCATTAAAGGATCCTGCTGACCGTAAATTAGAGACTACCTTAAAGTCCATCTATACGGCTAACGGAACGGTGCTCAGGCCCACCATTGCTTGCTTGTGCGTGGGTGGGTAACGCTGTGCAAAAATGGTCAGACAACTTGTTCGTGAATATAGACACAGTTGACAAGGATGAGTTGGTCCTAACTCTCGGCCATATCAAGGATGCGGCAGGTTACTTAGTTGAAGCCATGAAGGATATTGGTTTGCTGGGTTCGAGATCCTCCGCTATGGCAATTTCAGCCGGCAGGGCACTATAGATCCGCCAATGGATGTTGATGCGGAATCAAAGAAGAATATTGAGGCGCTCCCTTACAATAGGGAGGCCCTTTTGGAGACAAGCTGGACGCCATGATTTCAACAACTACATCAAGCAAGTCAGCATTTCTGCCTTCCGCAGCTGCTCCACCTAGGAAAGGATTTCATTCTCATACGATGCAGTCCTTTCGGCCCAACAAGTACAAAAAAGCAAAAGGTACCCCCTTCTTCGCAGGAAGAGGGCGAGGAAGAGGTAGGAAACCTGCAACACCACCAGGCTCGCAGGAGCAGAAGTCCACAGCTACTTCTGCTAAAACCACAGCATGACGCTGGGGCTCTCCTGCGGGAGTACGATCGGGTGGGGGCGCATCTACTGTTCTTCAGCCAGGTCTGGGTTCACTCATATCTGGATCCTTGGATATTACAGATAGTGGGGGGGTCATTCCGAGTTGTTCGCTCGGTAAAAATCTTCGCATCGCAGCAATTTTCCACTTAATGCGCATGCGCAATGTCCGCACTGCGACTGCGCCAAGTAAATTTGCTATGCACTTAGGAATTTTACTCACGGCATTTTCATCGTTCTGGCGATCGTAATGTGATTGACAGGAAATGGGTGTTACTGGGCGGAAACAGGCCGTTTTATGGGCGTGTGGGAAAAAACGCTACCGTTTCCGGAAAAAACGCAAGAGTGGCTGGAGAAACGGGGGAGTGTTTGGGCGAACGCTGGGTGTGTTTGTGACGTCAAACCAGGAACGACAAGCAGTGAAATGATCGCAGATGCCGAGTAAGTCTGAAGCTACTCAGAAACTGCTACGAGGTGTGTAATCGCAATATTGCGAATACATCGTTCGCAATTTTAAGATGCTAAGATTCACTCCCAGTAGGCGGCGGCTTAGCATGAGCAAATCTGCTAAAATTCACTTGCGAGCGAACAACTCGGAATGACCCCCAGTATCCCAAGGGTACAAGCTGGAATTTCAAGACCTTCCCCCATGCCGATTTTTCAAATCAGCCTTACCAGTTTCTGCTCCAGACAGATCAAAGGTACTAAACGCAATACAGAAATTACGTCAAGACGGTGTAATTTCCTTAGTTCGTGCACCACAACAGGAACAAGGTTTTTTTTCAAGCCTATTTGTAGCTCCGAAGCCGGACGCCTCGGTCAGACCGATTTTAAACCTAAAATCTCTAAACCTTTATTTAAAAAGATTCAAATTCAAGATGGAGTCCCTGAGAGCGGTGATATCCAGCTTGGAGGAAAAGGAATTTCTGGTGTCGGTGGACATCAAGGATGCGTATTTGCATGTTCCCATTTACCCTCCACATCAAGCATACCTGAGGTTTGCGGTTCTGGACTGCCACTACCAGTTCCAGACATTGCCATTCGGGCCCTCCACAGCACTGAGAGTATTCACCAAGGTGATGGCAGAGATGATGGCTCTCCTTCGCAAGAAAGAAGTCAACATAATCCCGTACTTAGACGATCTCCTGATAAAAGCGAGATCCAGCGAGAAGTTAGTGCAGGACATTGCACTATCCCTGACGGTCCTTCAACAACACGGTTGGATCATAAACCTTCCAAAATCACAATTGGAACCGACAATGAGGTTATCATTTCTGGGAATGATACTGGACACCGAGGTACAGAGAGTCTTTCTACCGGTGGAAAAGGCTCTGGAGATCCAGAAGATGGTCAAACAGATTTTGAAACCAGCACGCGTGTCGATTCATCAGTGCATCCGACTGCTGGGGAAGATGGTAGCGGCTTACGAAGCTCTACAATATGGCCGATTCCATGCCAGGGTGTTCCAGTGGGACCTACTGGACACATGGTCAGGATCGTATCTTCACATGCATCAGAGGATAATCCTGTCGACGAAAGCCAGAATTTCGCTCCTGTGGTGGCTACAAAGTTTTCACCTCCTGGAGGGACGCAGGTTCGGGATTCAGACCTGGATCCTGGTGACCACAGATGCAAGCCTCCGAGGTTGGGGAGCAGTCACACAAGGGGAAAGCTTCCAAGGAAGATGGTCAAGGCAAGAAATGCTTCTTCACATAAACATTCTGGAATTGAGAGCTGTGTACAACGGCCTTCATCAAGCGGAGCATCTTCTTCAAGATCGTCCCATACAGATCCAGTCGGACAATGTAACGACAGTAGTTTACATAAACCGTCAGGGAGGAACGAAAAGCAGAGCGGCAATGGCAGAGGTGACAAAAATACTCCTCTGGCCAAAAAGACATGCAAGAGCTCTGTCAGCAATTTTCATTCCGGGAGTGGACAACTGGGAAGCGGACTTCCTCAGCAGACACAATCTCCATCCAAGAGAATGGGGCCTCCACCCAGAAGTCTTTGCAGAGGTAGCAGATAATTTGGGTGTTCCTCATGTAGACATGATGGCATCTCGTCTCAACAAGAAGCTTCAGCAATATTGTTCCAGGTCGAGAGACCCACAAGCAGTAGCAGTGGATGCACTGGTAACCCAGTGGGTGTTCCAGTCAGTGTATCTGTTCCCTCCACTTCCGCTAATACCAAAAATTCTAAAGATCGTCAGAAGAACAAGGGTTCTCTTTGCCCCAGACTGGCCAAGGAGGACTTGGTACCCAGATCTTCAGGAATTACTGCTGGAAGATCCTCGACCCCTTCCTCTACGCGAGGACCTGCTTCAGCAGGGGCCGTTAGTTTATCAAGACTTACCGCGGCTACGTTTGATGGCATGGCTGTTGAGCGCCAGATCCTAGCCCGTAAGGGTATTCCCAACGAAGTCATTCCCACACTTATTCTGGCCAGTAAAGGGGTAACGTCCAAGCATTACCATCGTATTTGGAGAAAATATGTATCTTGGTGTGAATCCAAGAAGTGGAGTTTCAATTAGGACGTCTTCTCCTATTTCTACAGGCGGGTGTGGATGCTGGCTTGAGATTAGGGTCGATCAAGGTCCAAATTTCGGCTTTGTCCATTTTCTTTCAAAAACAATTGGTTTCCCTTCCTGAGGTTCAGACGTTCATGAAAGTAGTTCTGCGCATCCGACCTCCCTTTGTGCCTCCTGCGGCGCCATGGGACCTTCATGTGGTGTTGCAGTTCCTTAAATCGGACTGGTTTGAGCCTCTGCAAGAGGTGGAATTGAAGTTTCTCACTTGGAAAGTGGTCATGCTGTTGACCTTGGCATCAGGCAGACGAGTGTCAGAGTTAGGGGCTCTATCTCACAAGAGTCCTTATTTGATTTTTCATGAAGATAGGGCTGAACTGCGGACGCGTCAGCATTTTCTTTCAAAGGTTGTGTCTTCTTTCCATATCAACCAACTGGTGGTGGTGCCAGTGGCTTCTGACACCACAGCCGTTCCAAAGTCCTTGGATGTCATCAGAGCGTTGAGGATTTATGTTGCACGAACGACTTGGATTAGGAAAACAGAGGCTCTGTTTGTCCTCTATGACCCAACAAGATTGGGGGTCCTGCTTCTAAGCAGACTATTGCGCGCTGGATCAGAGGTACCATTCAGCACGCTCATTCCACGACAGGATTGCCGTTACCAAGTTCAGTAAAATCCCACTCTACCAGGAAAGTGGGTTCGTCCTGGGCGGCTGCCCGGGGTGTCTCGGCATTTCAAATTTGCTGAGCTGCTACTTGGTCAGGTGCAAACACGTTTGCTAAGTTTTACAAGTTTGACACCTTGGCTGCTGACGACCTTCAGTTTGGTCAGTCAGTTCTGCAAGAACATTAGCACTTTCCTGCCTGTATTGGGAGCTTTGGTACATCCCCATGGTACTAAAATGGACCCCAGCATCCTCTAGGACGTAAGAGAAAATAGGATTTTAATTACCTGCCGGTAAATCCTTTTCTCGTAGTCCGTAGAGGATGCTGGGCGCCCGCCCGGTGCTCATTTTTCCTGCATGATGTTTTTTTGTCTTTTACACAGGTTCTCATGTGTTATGCCGTTATACAGCCATTGCTGTTACGTTATACATGCTCGTTGGCATGGTTTATGTTGATTGCCATGTTGTGCGGCATGGTTTGTAAGGTGTGAGCTGGTGTGAATCTCGCCACTAGCTTAATGTAAATTCTTCTCTCTAAGTTGTCCGTCTCCTCGGGCACAGTTCCTATACTGAGCTCTGGAGGAGGGGCATAGAGGGAGGAGCCAGTTCACACTGTTGAAAAGTCTTAAAGTGACGAAGGCTCCTGCGGAACCGTCTATACCCCATGGTACTAAAGTGGACCCCAGCATCCTCTACGGACTACGAGAAAAGGATTTACCGGTAGGTTATTAAAATCTTATTTTCTTAGCAGCAGCTTTTTATTAGAAGAACAGCCCTCTTTGCGCCCGATCCTAATCTCGGTTACATTCCATTTTTTTTACTTGCCGCATAGCTGTCTCATCTGAATATTAGTAATTCTCCACCCTCCTCTATCACCGCACGTGAGTGTAAGTTGGACTGGAAGATAGTGGCTGTCAACCTCAAGCCTCAGAGATCCCCAACAGGCCATATGCTTGGGATTTCAGTCTGTGGAGGCGGGTAAGATAACTGCTGACCCAGCAAAACAGATTAACTCACCTGTGTATGACTAAAGAAATCCAGAAAACATGACCTGTTGGTGGTACTTGAGGGCTGGAGTTGAGAACCCCTGCTGTAAGGGGACCTAAGATACCAGTTCTGTTCCAGCCATTTACTAAAAGTGTTTTTTTTTTCCGGCAAAAATCTGCCCTGACCCTCATGTCACCATTACTTACACAATATAGCAAGCCACGTGCAGCGTCATTTTCCTGAGGTTTTATCACAAATACGGTTTTATAAGTAGATGGATATGTATGAAGCCTTGGAGAGAGATAAAGTAGAGAATTTGCCCAAAGCTTCTAACGGTCACTGATCGAGTATTGTCTTTGAAATGACAGGTAGGAGCTGATTGGTTGTTGGTGCTACTACTCTACTTTATCTCTTTCCAAGGCTTGATACGTCCTGCACATATGGGCCCAAACATTTTTTGCGACTATTGCCCTGAAAACACCCGTTTTCAGGGGTTAGCCGCATATATTGAGTATCCCCCTAATGTATGTAGGAGGCACCGCTATTCCCGCAGCAGCCACATCCTTCATAGGTTCTGCCAAATGTATCGGTATTGGGATTGCAGGTGCCGGGTGATACATTCACCTGATATGATTGCATTGCGCAATGCGATACTGGGCGCTAATATCTAGAGATGAGCGGGTTCGGTTCCTCGGAATCCGAACCCGCCCGAACTTCATGATTTTTTACACGGATCCGAGCGACTCGGATCTTCCCGCCTTGCTCGGTTAACCCGAGCGCGCCCGAACGTCATCATGACGCTGTCGGATTCTCGCGAGGCTCGGATTCTATCGCGAGACTCGGATTCTATATAAGGAGCCGCGCGTCGCCGCCATTTTACACGTGCATTGAGATTGATAGTGAGAGGACGTGGCTGGCGTCCCCTCCGTTTAGAGAAGAAATAGATAGGAGAGTGAGAGTGAGACAGTGACACTTCATTTACTGGAGCTTAGGAGGAGTACTCAGACAGAGAGTGCAGAATTTTGCTGATAGTTTTAGTTAGTTATACTAGTGACAGAGTGAGACAGTGACACTTCATTTACTGGAGCTTAGGAGGAGTACTCAGACAGAGAGTGCAGAATTTTGCTGATAGTATTAGTTAGTTATACTAGTGACTGACCAGTGACCACCAGTGCAGTTTTATATTATTTAATATAATCCGTTCTCTGCCTGAAAAAACGATACACAGTGACTCAGTCACATACCATATCTGTGCTCAGCCCAGTGTGCTGCTGCATCATCTATGTATAATATCTGACTGTGCTCACACAGCTTAATTGTGGGGGAGACTGGGGAGCAGTTAGGTTATAGCAGGAGCCAGGAGTACATATTAAAATTAAACAGTGCACACTTTTTTTCTGCAGGAGTGCCACTGCCAGTGTGACTGACCAGTGACCTGACCACCAGTATATAGTATACTATATTGTATTGTGAATGTCTGCCTGTAAAAGTTAAACACACGTCGTGTGACTTGTGTGGTGTTTTTTTATTCTATAAAATAAAAAACTCATTCTGCTGACAGACAGTGTCCAGCAGGTCCGTCATTATATAATATATACCTGTCCGGCTGCAGTAGTGATATATATATATTTTTTATATCATTATTTATCATCCAGTCGCAGCAGACACAGTACGGTAGTTCACGGCTGTAGCTACCTCTGTGTCGGCACTCGGCATTCCATCCATAATTGTATACCACCTACCCGTGGTTTTTTTTTTCTTTCTTCTTTATACATACTACATCTCATTATCATCCAGTCTATATTAGCAGCAGACACAGTACAGTACGGTAGTCCACGGCTGTAGCTACCTCTGTGTCGGCACTCGGCAGTCCGTCCATAATTGTATACCACCTACCCGTGTTTTTTTTTTTCTTTCTTCTTTATACATACTACATCTCATTATCAACCAGTCTATATTAGCAGCAGACACAGTACGGTAGTCCACGGCTGTAGCTACCTCTGTGTCGGCACTCGGCAGTCCATCCATAATTGTATACCACCTACCCGTGGTTTTTTTCTTTCTTCTTTATACATACTACATCTCATTATCATCCAGTCTATATTAGCAGCAGACACAGTACAGTACGGTAGTCCACGGCTGTAGCTACCTCTGTGTCGGCACTCGGCAGTCCGTCCATAATTGTATACCACCTACCCGTGGTTTTTTTTTCTTTCTTCTTTATACATACTACATCTCATTATCAACCAGTCTATATTAGCAGCAGACACAGTACGGTAGTCCACGGCTGTAGCTACCTCTGTGTCGGCACTCGGCAGTCCATCCATAATTGTATACCACCTACCCGTGGTTTTTTTTTCTTTCTTCTTTATACATACTACATCTCATTATCAACCAGTCTATATTAGCAGCAGACACAGTACGGTAGTCCACGGCTGTAGCTACCTCTGTGTCGGCACTCGGCAGTCCATCCATAATTGTATACCACCTACCCGTGGTTTTTTTTTCTTTCTTCTTTATACATACTACATCTCATTATCATCTAGTCTATATTAGCAGCAGACACAGTACAGTACGGTAGTCCACGGCTGTAGCTACCTCTGTGTCGGCACTCGGCAGTCCGTCCATAATTGTATACCACCTACCCGTGTTGTTTTTTTTTTTTTCTTCTTTATACATACTACATCTCATTATAAACCAGTCTATATTAGCAGCAGACACAGTACGGTAGTCCACGGCTGTAGCTACCTCTGTGTCGGCACTCGGCAGTCCATCCATAATTGTATACCACCTACCCGTGGTTTTTTTTTCTTTCTTCTTTATACATACTACATCTCATTATCATCCAGTCTATATTAGCAGCAGACACAGTACAGTACGGTAGTCCACGGCTGTAGCTACCTCTGTGTCGGCACTCGGCAGTCCGTCCATAATTGTATACCACCTACCCGTGGTTTTTTTTTTCTTTCTTCTTTATACATACTACATCTCATTATCATCCAGTCTATATTAGCAGCAGACACAGTACAGTACGGTAGTCCACGGCTGTAGCTACCTCTGTGTCGGCACTCGGCAGTCCGTCCATAATTGTATACCACCTACCCGTGTTTTTTTTTTCTTTCTTTTTTATACATACTACATCTCATTATCATCCAGTCTATATTAGCAGCAGACACAGTACAGTGCGGTAGTCCACGGCTGTAGCTACCTCTGTGTCGGCACTCGGCAGTCCGTCCATAATTGTATACCACCTACCCGTGGTTTTTTTTTCTTTCTTCTTTATACATACTACATCTCATTATCATCCAGTCTATATTAGCAGCAGACACAGTACAGTACGGTAGTCCACGGCTGTAGCTACCTCTGTGTCGGCACTCGGCAGTCCGTCCATAATTGTATACCACCTACCCGTGGGTTTTTTTTTCTTTCTTCTTTATACATACTACATCTCATTATCAACCAGTCTATATTAGCAGCAGACACAGTACGGTAGTCCACGGCTGTAGCTACCTCTGTGTCGGCACTCGGCAGTCCATCCATAATTGTATACCACCTACCCGTGGGTTTTTTTTCTTTCTTCTTTATACATACTACATCTCATTATCATCCAGTCTATATTAGCAGCAGACACAGTACAGTACGGTAGTCCACGGCTGTAGCTACCTCTGTGTCGGCACTCGGCAGTCCGTCCATAATTGTATACCACCTACCCGTGGTTTTTTTTTCTTTCTTCTTTATACATACTACATCTCATTATCATCCAGTCTATATTAGCAGCAGACACAGTACAGTACGGTAGTCCACGGCTGTAGCTACCTCTGTGTCGGCACTCGGCAGTCTGTCCATAATTGTATACCACCTACCCGTGGTTTTTTTTTTCTTTCTTCTTTATACATACTACATCTCATTATCATCCAGTCTATATTAGCAGCAGACACAGTACAGTACGGTAGTCCACGGCTGTAGCTACCTCTGTATCGGCACTCGGCAGTCCATCCATAATTGTATACTAGTATCCATCCATCTCCATTGTTTACCTGAGGTGCCTTTTAGTTGTGCCTATTAAAATATGGAGAACAAAAATGTTGAGGTTCCAAAATTAGGGAAAGATCAAGATCCACTTCCACCTCGTGCTGAAGCTGCTGCCACTAGTCATGGCCGAGACGATGAAATGCCAGCAACGTCGTCTGCCAAGGCCGATGCCCAATGTCATAGTACAGAGCATGTCAAATCCAAAACACTAATATCAGTAAAAAAAGGACTCCAAAACCTAAAATAAAATTGTCGGAGGAGAAGCGTAAACTTGCCAATATGCCATTTACCACATGGAGTGGCAAGGAACGGCTGAGGCCCTGGCCTATGTTCATGGCTAGTGGTTCAGCTTCACATGAGGATGGAAGCACTCAGCCTCTCGCTAGAAAACTGAAAAGACTCAAGCTGGCAAAAGCACCGCAAAGAACTGTGCGTTCTTCGAAATCCCAAATCCACAAGGAGAGTCCAATTGTGTCGGTTGCGATGCCTGACCTTCCCAACACTGGACGTGAAGAGCATGCGCCTTCCACCATTTGCACGCCCCCTGCAAGTGCTGGAAGGAGCACCTGCAGTCCAGTTCCTGATAGTCAGATTGAAGATGTCAGTGTTGAAGTACACCAGAATGAGGAGGATATGGGTGTTGCTGGCGCTGGGGAGGAAATTGACCAGGAGGATTCTGATGGTGAGGTGGTTTGTTTAAGTCAGGCACCCGGGGAGACACCTGTTGTCCGTGGGAGGAATATGGCCACTGACATGCCTGGTGAAAATACCAAAAAAATCAGCTCTTCGGTGTGGAAGTATTTCAACAGAAATGCGGACAACAGGTGTCAAGCCGTGTGTTGCCTTTGTCAAGCTGTAATAAGTAGGGGTAAGGACGTTAACCACCTCGGAACATCCTCCCTTATACGTCACCTGCAGCGCATTCATAATAAGTCAGTGACAAGTTCAAAAACTTTGGGCGACAGCGGAAGCAGTCCACTGACCAGTAAATCCCTTCCTCTTGTAACCAAGCTCACGCAAACCACCCCACCAACTCCCTCAGTGTCAATTTCCTCCTTCCCCAGGAATGCCAATAGTCCTGCAGGCCATGTCACTGGCAATTCTGACGAGTCCTCTCCTGCCTGGGATTCCTCCGATGCATCCTTGCGTGTAACGCCTACTGCTGCTGGTGCTGCTGTTGTTGCTGCTGGGAGTCGATGGTCATCCCAGAGGGGAAGTCGTAAGCCCACTTGTACTACTTCCAGTAAGCAATTGACTGTTCAACAGTCCTTTGCGAGGAAGATGAAATATCACAGCAGTCATCCTGCTGCAAAGCGGATAACTGAGGCCTTGACAACTATGTTGGTGTTAGACGTGCGTCCGGTATCCGCCGTTAGTTCACAGGGAACTAGACAATTTATTGAGGCAGTGTGCCCCCGTTACCAAATACCATCTAGGTTCCACTTCTCTAGGCAGGCGATACCGAAAATGTACACGGACCTCAGAAAAAGACTCACCAGTGTCCTAAAAAATGCAGCTGGACCCAATGTCCACTTAACCACGGACATGTGGACAAGTGGAGCAGGGCAGGGTCAGGACTATATGACTGTGACAGCCCACTGGGTAGATGTATGGACTCCCGCCGCAAGAACAGCAGCGGCGGCACCAGTAGCAGCAATCTCGCAAACGCCAACTCTTTCCTAGGCAGGCTACGCTTTGTATCACCGCTTTCCAGAATACGCACACAGCTGAAAACCTCTTACGGCAACTGAGGAAGATCATCGCGGAATGGCTTACCCCAATTGGACTCTCCTGTGGATTTGTGGCATCGGACAACGCCAGCAATATTGTGTGTGCATTAAATATGGGCAAATTCCAGCACGTCCCATGTTTTGCACATACCTTGAATTTGGTGGTGCAGAATTTTTTAAAAAACGACAGGGGCGTGCAAGAGATGCTGTCGGTGGCCCGAAGAATTGCGGGACACTTTCGGCGTACAGGCACCACGTACAGAAGACTGGAGCACCACCAAAAACTACTGAACCTGCCCTGCCATCATCTGAAGCAAGAAGTGGTAACGAGGTGGAATTCAACCCTCTATATGCTTCAGAGGTTGGAGGAGCAGCAAAAGGCCATTCAAGCCTATACAATTGAGCACGATATAGGAGGTGGAATGCACCTGTCTCAAGCGCAGTGGAGAATGATTTCAACGTTGTGCAAGGTTCTGATGCCCTTTGAACTTGCCACACGTGAAGTCAGTTCAGACACTGCCAGCCTGAGTCAGGTCATTCCCCTCATCAGGCTTTTGCAGAAGAAGCTGGAGACATTGAAGGAGGAGCTAACACGGAGCGATTCCGCTAGGCATGTGGGACTTGTGGATGGAGCCCTTAATTCGCTTAACAAGGATTCACGGGTGGTCAATCTGTTGAAATCAGAGCACTACATTTTGGCCACCGTGCTCGATCCTAGATTTAAAGCCTACCTTGGATCTCTCTTTCCGGCAGACACAAGTCTGCTGGGGTTGAAAGACCTGCTGGTGAGAAAATTGTCAAGTCAAGCGGAACGCGACCTGTCAACATCTCCTCCTTCACATTCTCCCGCAACTGGGGGTGCGAGGAAAAGGCTCAGAATTCCGAGCCCACCCGCTGGCGGTGATGCAGGGCAGTCTGGAGCGACTGCTGATGCTGACATCTGGTCCGGACTGAAGGACCTGACAACGATTACGGACATGTCGTCTACTGTCACTGCATATGATTCTCTCAACATTGAAAGAATGGTGGAGGATTATATGAGTGACCGCATCCAAGTAGGCACGTCACACAGTCCGTACTTATACTGGCAGGAAAAAGACTCAATTTGGAGGCCCTTGCACAAACTGGCTTTATTCTACCTAAGTTGCCCTCCCACAAGTGTGTACTCCGAAAGAGTGTTTAGTGCCGCCGCTCACCTTGTCAGCAATCGGCGTACGAGGTTACATCCAGAAAATGTGGAGAAGATGATGTTCATTAAAATGAATTATAATCAATTCCTCCGCGGAGACATTGACCAGCAGCAATTGCCTCCACAAAGTACACAGGGAGCTGAGATGGTGGATTCCAGTGGGGACGAATTGATAATCTGTGAGGAGGGGGATGTACACGGTGATATATCGGAGGATGATGATGAGGTGGACATCTTGCCTCTGTAGAGCCAGTTTGTGCAAGGAGAGATTAATTGCTTCTTTTTTGGGGGGGGTCCAAACCAACCCGTCATATCAGTCACAGTCGTGTGGCAGACCCTGTCACTGAAATGATGGGTTGGTTAAAGTGTGCATGTCCTGTTTATACAACATAAGGGTGGGTGGGAGGGCCCAAGGACAATTCCATCTTGCACCTCTTTTTTCTTTTATTTTTCTTTGCGTCATGTGCTGTTTGGGGAGGGTTTTTTGGAAGGGCCATCCTGCGTGACACTGCAGTGCCACTCCTAGATGGGCCCGGTGTTTGTGTCGGCCACTAGGGTCGCTTATCTTACTCACACAGTCAGCTACCTCATTGCGCCTCTTTTTTTCTTTGCGTCATGTGCTGTTTGGGGAGGGTTTTTTGGAAGGGACATCCTGCGTGACACTGCAGTGCCACTCCTAGATGGGCCCGGTGTTTGTGTCGGCCACTAGGGTCGCTTATCTTACTCACACAGTCAGCTACCTCATTGCGCCTCTTTTTTTCTTTGCGTCATGTGCTGTTTGGGGAGGGTTTTTTGGAAGGGACATCCTGCGTGACACTGCAGTGCCACTCCTAGATGGGCCCGGTGTTTGTGTCGGCCACTAGGGTCGCTTATCTTACTCACACAGTCAGCTACCTCATTGCGCCTCTTTTTTTCTTTGCGTCATGTGCTGTTTGGGGAGGGTTTTTTGGAAGGGACATCCTGCGTGACACTGCAGTGCCACTCCTAGATGGGCCCGGTGTTTGTGTCGGCCACTAGGGTCGCTTATCTTACTCACACAGTCAGCTACCTCATTGCGCCTCTTTTTTTCTTTGCGTCATGTGCTGTTTGGGGAGGGTTTTTTGGAAGGGCCATCCTGCGTGACACTGCAGTGCCACTCCTAGATGGGCCCGGTGTTTGTGTCGGCCACTAGGGTCGCTTATCTTACTCACACAGTCAGCTACCTCATTGCGCCTCTTTTTTTCTTTGCGTCATGTGCTGTTTGGGGAGGGTTTTTTGGAAGGGACATCCTGCGTGACACTGCAGTGCCACTCCTAGATGGGCCCGGTGTTTGTGTCGGCCACTAGGGTCGCTTATCTTACTCACACAGTCAGCTACCTCATTGCGCCTCTTTTTTTCTTTGCGTCATGTGCTGTTTGGGGAGGGTTTTTTGGAAGGGACATCCTGCGTGACACTGCAGTGCCACTCCTAGATGGGCCCGGTGTTTGTGTCGGCCACTAGGGTCGCTTATCTTACTCACACAGTCAGCTACCTCATTGCGCCTCTTTTTTTCTTTGCGTCATGTGCTGTTTGGGGAGGGTTTTTTGGAAGGGACATCCTGCGTGACACTGCAGTGCCACTCCTAGATGGGCCCGGTGTTTGTGTCGGCCACTAGGGTCGCTTATCTTACTCACACAGTCAGCTACCTCATTGCGCCTCTTTTTTTCTTTGCGTCATGTGCTGTTTGGGGAGGGTTTTTTGGAAGGGACATCCTGCGTGACACTGCAGTGCCACTCCTAGATGGGCCCGGTGTTTGTGTCGGCCACTAGGGTCGCTTATCTTACTCACACAGTCAGCTACCTCATTGCGCCTCTTTTTTTCTTTGCGTCATGTGCTGTTTGGGGAGGGTTTTTTGGAAGGGACATCCTGCGTGACACTGCAGTGCCACTCCTAGATGGGCCCGGTGTTTGTGTCGGCAACTAGGGTCGCTTATCTTACTCACACAGCGACCTCGGTGCAAATTTTAGGACTAAAAATAATATTGTGAGGTGTGAGGTATTCAGAATAGACTGAAAATGAGTGTAAATTATGGTTTTTGAGGTTAATAATACTTTGGGATCAAAATGACCCCCAAATTCTATGATTTAAGCTGTTTTTTAGGGTTTTTTGAAAAAAACACCCGAATCCAAAACACACCCGAATCCGACAAAAAAAATTCGGTGAAGTTTTGCCAAAACGCGGTCGAACCCAAAACACGGCCGCGGAACCGAACCCAAAACCAAAACACAAAACCCGAAAAATTTCCGGCGCTCATCTCTACTAATATCATTCCCAGCACTGCACATGCGATCATTGATAAATAAGCCCTATAGACACCTAAAGCAAATGCAGACTAAGGGTGTCGCGTTTGTGCATAAGCCGCTGTAAAACTCTTCTCCCGATGTGTTTCATTTCCAAATACCAAAATAACCTCCGAAAGCCAGAATATATAGTTTAGGAAAGAAAAATAAGGGTCACTAATCACACCGGATTCTGTACAAGCATACTATGAGATATGTAACCATTTATTTAAAACACATATTGCACAATAATAACAAAATGTATTTAGCTATAAACACCTCCCAGGACTCGGACACCACAATAAATCATAACAACAAACAAATCCCAATTAAATAAAAAATACACATAGGGGGGAAATTCAGTTGAGGGCAAACAGATTCGTCATATGTGCGACAGCCCCTTGCTTTACTGCAGAGGAAACTCGCTCAAAAGTGTACATTACCCCATAGGGTACTGAGCACTTCTAAGTGAATCGGGGTGCGAATCGGTCAGGTGAAGTGTGCGAGTCGGGCTGCCTTTGCGGCAACGACAATTTGCACCCTTCGCCCTCAATTGAATTCCCCCCATAGTCTTAGTACACATGATATCAATATGTAGCTGGAATAAACTGGCTCAACCAATGAGCGCTATAAAACAGTGTAATGCTGGCAGATAAATATATAAATACAAAGCTCAGTAATGTATATGCACAGTATACGCACACAAGTCCCCTATCGAGGAATCTCTACACATATATCCCTCATGATAGAGGAGTAACTTTGGGGGTCATTCCGAGTTGTTCGCTCGGTAAATTTCTTCGCATCGCAGCGATTTTCCGCTTAGTGCGCATGCGCAATGTCCGCACTGCGACTGCGCCAAGTAAAGTTGCTATGCAGTTAGAATTTTACTCACGGTTTTTTCTTCGTTCTGGTGATCGTAATGTGATTGACAGGAAGTGGGTGTTTCTGGGCGGAAACTGGCCGTTTTATGGGTGTGTGCGAAAAAACGCTACCGTTTCTGGGAATAACGCGGGAGTGGCTGGAGAAACGGAGGAGTGTCTGGGCGAACGCTGGGTGTGTTTGTGACGTCAAACCAGGAACGACAAGCACTGAACTGATCGCAGATGCCGAGTAAGTCTCGAGTTACTCAGAAACTGCACAGAGATGTCTTATCGCAATATTGCGAATCTTTCGTTCGCAATTTTGATAAGCTAAGATTCACTCCCAGTAGGCGTCGGCTTAGCGTGTGCAAAGCTGCTAAAAGCAGCTTGTGAGCGAACAACTCGGAATGACCCCCACTATTATTTACTCTATTACTTTTATTTTAACACACAATTAATTTTTATTTGATCTCTCTCACTACATACAGATCCTTGGTGCAGCGATGGGGAACAGATTCGCACCGAGTTTGTACATGGGCATCATCTGGGACGGAACGTTTGCTACAAATCTGGTCCTCTATTGCCGCTATACTGGTGACCTGTATTTTGGGAAGAGGACACTGTATCTGTCACTAATTTTATTCATTATTTAAATTCTAACACCTATGGGCTATGGGTATAAGAGTCTATATTTAGAGTTACAGTGTCGCGATGGGTGCATGACCTGTGTTAGAGTGTAAAGAGAGGGGGGCATGACCTGTGTTAGAGAGTAGTGAGGGGGCATGACCTGTGTTAGAGTGTAGAGAGGGGGCATGACCTGTGTTAGAGTGTAGAGAGGGGGCATGACCTGTGTTACAGTGTAAAGAGGAGGACATGACCTGAGTTACAGTGTAGAGAGAGGGGCATGACCTGTATTAGAGTGTAAACTGAAGGACATGTCCTGAGTTAGAGTGTAGAGAGGGGGCATGACCTGAGTTAGAGTGTAGTGAGAGGGGCATGACCTGTGTTAGAGTGTAAAGAGGAGGACATGTCCCGACTTAGAGTGTAGAGAGAGGAGCATGACCTGAGTCAGAGTGGAGAGAGAGGGGCATGACCTGAGTTAGAGTGTAGAGAGAGGAGCATGACCTGAGTCAGAGTGGAGAGAGAGGGGCATGACCTGAGTTAGAGTGTAGAGAGAGGGACATGACCTGAGTTAGAGTGTAAAGAGGTGACATGTCCTGAGTTAGAGTGTAGAGAGAGGGACATGACCTGAGTTAGAGTGTAGAGAGAGGGGCATGACCTGTGTTAGAGTGTAAAGAGGAGGATATGTCCTGAGTTAGAGTGTAGAGAGAGGGGCATGACCTGAGTTAGAGTGTAGAGAGAGGGGCATGACCTGTGTTAGAGTGTAAAGAGGTGACATGTCCTGAGTTAGAGTGTAGAGAGAGGGACATGACCTGAGTTAGAGTGTAGAGAGAGGGGCACGACCTGTGTTAGAGTGTAAAGAGGAGGATATGTCCTGAGTTAGAGTGTAGAGAGAGGGGCATGACCTGAGTTAGAGTGTAGAGAGAGGGGCATGACCTGTGTTAGAGTGTAAAGAGGTGACATGTCCTGAGTTAGAGTGTAGAGAGAGGGGAATGACCTGAATTAGAGTGTAGAGAGGGGGCATGACCTGAGTTAGTGTAGTGAGAGGGGCATGACCTGTGTTAGAGTGTAAAGAGGAGGACATGTCCTGACTTAGAGTGTAGAGAGAGGAGCATGACCTGAGTCAGAGTGGAGAGAGAGGGGCATGACCTGCGTTAGAATGTAGAGAGAGGGGCATGACCTGTGTTAGAGCGTAAAGAGGAGGATATGTCCTGAGTTAGAGTGTAGAGAGAGGGGCATGACATGATTTAGAGTGTAGAGAGAGGGGCATGACCTGTGTTAGAGTGTAGACAGGGGGCATGGCCCGTGATAGAGTGTAGAGAGGGAGATATGACCTGCGTTAGAGTGTAGAGAGGACAGCATGACCTGTGTTAGAGTGTAGAGAGGACGGCATGATCTGTGTTAGAGTGTAGTGAGGGGGCATGACCTGAGTTAAAGTGTAGAGAGGGGGCATGACCTGAGTTAGAGTGTAGAGAGGGGGGCATGACCTGAGTTAAAGTGTAGAGAGGGGGCATGACCTGAGTTAGAGTGTAGAGAGAGGGGTATGAGATGAGTTAGAGTGTAGAGAGAGGGGCATGACCTGAGTTAGAGTGTAGAGAGAGGGGCATGAGATGAGTTAGAGTGTAGAGAGAGGGGCATGAGATGAGTTAGAGTGTAGAGAGAGGGGCATGAGATGAGTTAGAGTGTAGAGAGAGGGGCATGACCTGAGTTAGAGTGTAGAGAGAGGGGAGCCATGTCCTGGTCACGCCGCCTCCACCTAGGTAATCAGATGATATTATGCCATGTTATATACCCCCTGAACAGTGTTCTGCAGGGTACAGTCAGAATGATCTGAGCTTTCTCTATGCTAACTATACAGTCAGAAAGGCAGCGCATCCTCCACTGTGGTGATAAGTCACATCTCCTGATGTCCACTGTACAATCCTAGAGGCTACAATATCCCAAATAGCTAGCTGTGGTCTCCTAGTGCCGATGTCACTTCTATCATCACAGACAGAGCCCGACCTCCCTGCGTTGTGCAGCCACCGGACCTGTCCACTAGCATACAGAGGCTGAAGCCCAGCACTACACATAGCATACTCCCTCACTCTGATTGTCAGGATTCCAGACACCACTGATCAGAGTAAATGAAGCTCAATGTAATGAATAATAATAAAGGTTTAGAGTGGGTCATCTGGGTAATGGACGGGCCTCCTAGGGGTTGGTTGGCTAAGCCAGCTGTTGCCTCTTCCTTGACCAGTGCCCCTGGAGAATGCCGTCCTGGGGAACCCCTAGCTCTACGCTGTGTTTTCTGATCTATGTTACAGAAAACTCGATGCCACCGTTATGTCACAGAAAACTCTCTTAGACATGGTCAGACAATAGATGTTCCCCAGTGTTGTGTTGGCTGCATCCCCTTACACAATGTTCCCTGGGAGTGGCAGCTTTGTGAATCATGCAGTGTCATCTGGGGGCTGTAATCTCCAGTAAGCAGAGAGCACTCTCCAGGCCTCCCACCTACACACTGCGGGTGTAAGTCTGTGTCTCTCACTGGCACAATGTGACACATGATAAAGGAAATTAAGAAACATATTTACTGTTAAAAGCAAAAATGGGAACAGAATGATATTTGAACTATAACCATTTCCTCGCTGTACAGAATTTTAGGAATTACAGAACCAAATATACTGTCGTTTTTGGCCAAGGGGTATATATACTATTGTGCTGTGTATCAAAGCCGGCAATCAATAGCTTTAAGGCGGCAACAGAAACTTGCTGGGGAACTGCAAGTCCCAGTATTATGTATGGTTCCGTAGCAATTGGAGAGTCACAGGCTGCTAGTGTCTTATCTACTGTATAGCAATTGTCTCAGCCCATCTGAGATATATTTTCCTTTTCTTTTCTCTGCTTCATAAATAAGTCCTGGTAATCTGTTCGCTAACAAGCCGCGCGTTGTTCATTAATGTCATGAGAGTCGCACAGTGAGAACGCGCTGTCTGCAATCATTTATTTGAACTAATTGATTAAGTTACGAGTTTATAAGGAGCTTGTTTATTAAGTGTTCCGCCACCAGGAAAACGCACATTACTTTTCATCATCACTTTTTCCATCATGGCAATAAAAAATCTTTAATCGCCAACAATTATGGCAACAATGGCGCAGAGTCAGCTGAGCATTGCTGAACTACCTTGGTGCAAGAGTGAGCCGGCCTGAACGATGCAACTGAGAGCCTAAAAATTATTAATATATGTATGTAAAAAGATATTATTATGTTTATATTTATTTTTTCGGCTTTAATAGAGCAGGTACCATAGTGGTAAAAATTTGTCGCAACTTATGACAGCAGGGTATATCCGGAGGTACCTCCACAGGTATAGGCCTACTTACTGTACATCATAGTTTTTTTTAATCCTAGACCGCGACTCCATTTACTTGTGTGATACCCCACTGTCACGTGGCATCAGGAGCTTGGCATAGCAACCCCAGCTTGCGGCAGCACCTTACCAAACACCCAGTGCTAGGACGAGGAGAAAGGAGACCCCTCGGAAGGTTTGAGATGGCCGTGTGCCCACTGTGTAAGGTGCAATAGGCTCAAGATCAGACTCAGTATAAAGACAGGAACAAGCCAACAGTCAGTGCTCTGGTACTGTCAGTATTAGATTAACAAGAGGGCGGCCGGGGCAGAAGCCCAGGTGCCCCCCCCCCACACACACATAGTTACATCACCATCATGGGGTGGGGGGGAACTGTAGCGTATGTGAACAGGGGTATATGTACGGAATAATGTGTTCAGCACACTTGTGGTGCTAGGAGTATGTACACATTATACTTTTTAATATAATTGCCAACATATAATATTGACAATTTTATCGGTAGGATTGACCACAAATGAGTTGCCCTGGGGCACCCACAAACCTTAATCTGCCCCTGAGGAGTACGTCTGGTGCTGCTGTTTTCTCATTGGGATATACTGTACTGTATACATAATCATTTTATATAATAATAATAATAATAATATCATCTTGTGGAGGGTATATAGATGAAAATAGAGGGTGGTACAAGTGCCTTTACTGTATATGAAAGGAAATTTCATACTCCTCTATATTTATCCCTAAAAAAATTACATGGAGACCCAGGGAGATTATTATAATGCACTAAGGGGGAGATGTACTAATCAGTGATAAAAGTGGAGAAGTGAGCCAGTGGAGAAGTTGCCCATGGCAACCAATCAGCATTGGCATAACATTTCTAATTTGCATACTATACAATTGTACAGAGCAGCTGATTGGTTGCCATGGTGAGTTTCTCCACTGTCTCACTTCTCCACTCTTATCACTGCTTAGTACATCTCCCCCTTAGCCCAGGTTCTTTTACATTACCAGCTGGTCTCATTATACAAATAGTAGCGATTGTGGCTAATGAATTCTCTGTTCACTTATAGATATATAACAAAATAACCAGCGTACAGCTATATAGTCATTTTATGAAAGACCAGTTTTTGTCATAGACTGAGGGCGGGATGTATTAACAGACATCGCCACCCCTTGCAGCGATGTTGATTGCATATGTACTAACATATGCGATCGACGTCGCAATGCGGTGACGGAGGCCCCCCGTGATACCTGTAAGGTGGTGTGCGGGGGATCTCCGTCACCTCCCTCGGCTCTCCTTCACCTCAGCTGCCGGGAACAAGGCAGCAGGCTGTCCCCGGCACCTCCTCCTCCCCCCTGCACCTGGAAGGACCTCCGGCTGCGTTGCTAGGGGGAGGAGGAGATTCCCTTCCGGGACCAGGGCAGCCTGGAGGAAGGTATGCCGGGGGGAGGCATCTGCGGCGGGTTGCGGCGGCCGGCGATTAGAAGCCCATAGGCTTCTATAGAGATGGAGATACCCTGGGAGGTAAAAAACCGGCGGCCGGGTCTTAGTTAGTGATGAGCACCGGAAATTTTTCAGGTTTTGTGTTTTGGTTTTGGGTTCGGTTCCGCGGCCGTGTTTTGGGTTCGAACGCGTTTTGGCAAAACCTCACCGAATTTTTTTTGTCAGATTCGGGTGTGTTTTGGATTCGGGTGTTTTTTTCAAAAAACCCTAAAAACAGCTTAAATCATAGAATTTGGGGGTCATTTTGATCCCAAAGTATTATTAACCTCAATAACCATAATTTCCACTCATTTTCAGTCTATTCTGAACACCTCACACCTCACAATATTATTTTTAGTCCTAAAATTTGCACCGAGGTCGCTGGATGACTAAGCTCAGCGACCCAAGTGGCCGACACAAACACCTGGCCCATCTAGGAGTGGCACTGCAGTGTCACGCAGGATGGCCCTTCCAAAAAACACCCCCCAAACAGCACATGACGCAAAGAAGAAAAAAAAAGAGGCGCAATGAGGTAGCTGTGTGAGTAAGCTAAGCGACCCTAGTGGCCGACACAAACACCGGGCTCATCTAGGAGTGGCACTGCAGTGTCACGCAGGATGGCCCATCCAAAAAACACCCCCCAAACAGCACATGACGCAAAGAAAAAAAGAGGCGCAATGAGGTAGCTGTGTGACTAAGATAAGCGACCCAAGTGGCCGACACAAACACCTGGCCCATCTAGGAGTGGCACTGCAGTGTCACGCAGGATGGCCCTTCCAAAAACTACTCCCCAAACAGCACATGACGCAAAGAAAAATGAAAGAAAAAAGAGGTGCAAGATGGAATTGTCCTTGGGCCCTCCCACCCACCCTTATGTTGTATAAACAGGACATGCACACTTTAACCAACCCATCATTTCAGTGACAGGGTCTGCCACACGACTGTGACTGAAATGACGGGTTGGTTTGGACCCCCACCAAAAAAGAAGCAATTAATCTCTCCTTGCACAAACTGGCTCTACAGAGGCAAGATGTCCACCTCATCATCATCCTCCGATATATCACCGTGTACATCCCCCTCCTCACAGATTATCAATTCGTCCCCACTGGAATCCACCATCTCAGCTCCCTGTGTACTTTGTGGAGGCAATTGCTGCTGGTGAATGTCTCCACGAAGGAATTGATTATAATTAATTTTAATGAACATCATCTTCTCCACATTTTCTGGATGTAACCTTGTACGCCGATTGCTGACAAGGTGAGCGGCGGCACTAAATACTCTTTCGGAGTACACACTTGTGGGAGGGCAACTTAGGTAGAATAAAGCCAGTTTGTGCAAGGGCCTCCAAATTGCCTCTTTTTCCTGCCAGTATACGTACGGACTGTCTGACGTGCCTACTTGGATGCGGTCACTCATATAATCCTCCACAATTCTTTCAATGGGGAGAGAATCATATGCAGTGACAGTAGACGACATGTCCGTAATCGTTGTCAGGTCCTTCAGTCCGGACCAGATGTCAGCATCAGCAGTCGCTCCAGACTGCCCTGCATCACCGCCAGCGGGTGGGCTCGGAATTCTGAGCCTTTTCCTCGCACCCCCAGTTGCGGGAGAATGTGAAGGAGGAGATGTTGACAGGTCGCGTTCCGCTTGACTTGACAATTTTCTCACCAGCAGTTCTTTGAACTAGAGATGTGCACTTGAAATTTTTCGGGTTTTGTGTTTTGGGTTCGGTTCCGCGGCCGTGTTTTGGGTTCGACCGCGTTTTGGCAAAACCTCACCGAATTTTTTTTGTCGGATTCGGGTGTGTTTTGGATACGGGTGTTTTTTTCAAAAAACACTAAAAAACAGCTTAAATCATAGAATTTGGGGGTCATTTTGATCCCAAAGTATTATTAACCTCAAAAACCATAATTTCCACTCATTTTCAGTCTATTCTGAACACCTCACACCTCACAATATTATTTTTAGTCCTAAAATTTGCACCGAGGTCGCTGGATGACTAAGCTAAGCGACCCTAGTGGCCGACACAAACACCTGGCCCATCTAGGAGTGGCACTGCAGTGTCACGCAGGATGGCCCTTCCAAAAAACACTCCCCAAACAGCACATGACGCAAAGAAGAAAAAAAGAGGCGCAATGAGGTAGCTGTGTGAGTAAGATAAGCGACCCTAGTGGCCGACACAAACACCTGGCCCATCTAGGAGTGGCACTGCAGTGTCACGCAGGATGGCCCTTCCAAAAAACACTCCCCAAACAGCACATGACGCAAAGAAGAAAAAAAGAGGCGCAATGAGGTAGCTGTGTGAGTAAGATAAGCGACCCTAGTGGCCGACACAAACACCTGGCCCATCTAGGAGTGGCACTGCAGTGGCACGCAGGATGGCCCTTCCAAAAAACACTCCCCAAACAGCACATGACGCAAAGAAGAAAAAAAGAGGCGCAATGAGGTAGCTGTGTGAGTAAGATAAGCGACCCTAGTGGCCGACACAAACACCTGGCCCATCTAGGAGTGGCACTGCAGTGTCACGCAGGATGGCCCTTCCAAAAAACACTCCCCAAACAGCACATGACGCAAAGAAGAAAAAAAGAGGCGCAATGAGGTAGCTGTGTGAGTAAGATAAGCGACCCTAGTGGCCGACACAAACACCTGGCCCATCTAAGAGTGGCACTGCAGTGTCACGCAGGATGGCCCTTCCAAAAAACACTCCCCAAAAAGCACATGACGCAAAGAAGAAAAAAAGAGGCGCAATGAGGTAGCTGTGTGAGTAAGATAAGCGACCCTAGTGGCCGACACAAACACCTGGCCCATCTAAGAGTGGCACTGCAGTGGCACGCAGGATGGCCCTTCCAAAAAACACTCCCCAAAGAGCACATGACGCAAAGAAGAAAAAAAGAGGCGCAATGAGGTAGCTGTGTGAGTAAGATAAGCGACTCTAGTGGCCGACACAAACACCTGGCCCATCTAGGAGTGGCACTGCAGTGGCACGCAGGATGGCCCTTCCAAAAAACACTCCCCAAACAGCACATGACGCAAAGAAAAATGAAAGAAAAAAGAGGTGCAAGATGGAATTGTCCTTGGGCCCTCCCACCCACCCTTATGTTGTATAAACAGGACATGCACACTTTAACCAACCCATCATTTCAGTGACAGGGTCTGCCACACGACTGTGACTGAAATGACGGGTTGGTTTGGACCCCCACCAAAAAAGAAGCAATTAATCTCTCCTTGCACAAACTGGCTCTACAGAGGCAAGATGTCCACCTCATCATCATCCTCCGATATATCACCGTGTACATCCCGCTCCTCACAGATTATCAATTCGTCCCCACTGGAATCCACCATCTCAGCTCCCTGTGTACTACTTTGTGGAGGCAATTGCTGCTGGTCAATGTCTCCACGGAGGAATTGATTATAATTCATTTTAATGAACATCATCTTCTCCACATTTTCTGGAAGTAACCTCGTACGCCGATTGCTGACAAGGTGAGCGGCGGCACTAAACACTCTTTCGGAGTACACACTTGTGGGAGGGCAACTTAGGTAGAATAAAGCCAGTTTGTGCAAGGGCCTCCAAATTGCCTCTTTTTCCTGCCAGTATAAGTACGGACTGTCTGACGTGCCTACTTGGATGCGGTCACTCATATAATCCTCCACCATTCTTTCAATGGGGAGAGAATCATATGCAGTGACAGTAGACGACATGTCCGTAATCGTTGTCAGGTCCTTCAGTCCGGACCAGATGTCAGCATCAGCAGTCGCTCCAGACTGCCCTGCATCACCGCCAGCGGGTGGGCTTGGAATTCTGAGCCTTTTCCTCGCACCCCCAGTTGCGGGAGAATGTGAAGGAGGAGATGTTGACAGGTCGCGTTCCGCTTGACTTGACAATTTTGTCACCAGCAGGTCTTTGAACCCCAGCAGACTTGTGTCTGCCGGAAAGAGAGATCCAAGGTAGGTTTTAAATCTAGGATCGAGCACGGTGGCCAAAATGTAGTGCTCTGATTTCAACAGATTGACCACCCGTGAATCCTTGTTAAGCGAATTAAGGGCTCCATCCACAAGTCCCACATGCCTAGCGGAATCGCTCCCTTTTAGCTCCTCCTTCAATGCCTCCAGCTTCTTCTGCAAAAGCCTGATGAGGGGAATGACCTGACTCAGGCTGGCAGTGTCTGAACTGACTTCACGTGTGGCAAGTTCAAAAGGTTGCAGAACCTTGCACAACGTAGAAATCATTCTCCACTGCGCTTGAGACAGGTACATTCCACCTCCTATATCGTGCTCAATTGTATAGGCTTGAATGGCCTTTTGCTGCTCCTCCAACCTCTGAAGCATATATAGGGTTGAATTCCACCTCGTTACCACTTCTTGCTTCAGATGATGGCAGGGCAGGTTCAGGCGTTTTTGGTGGTGCTCCAGTCTTCTGTACGTGGTGCCTGTCCTCCGAAAGTGTCCCGCAATTCTTCTGGCCACCGACAGCATCTCTTGCACGCCTCTGTCGTTTTTTAAAAAATTCTGCACCACCAAATTCAAGGTATGAGCAAAACATGGGACGTGCTGGAATTTGCCCATATTTAATGCACACACAATATTGCTGGCGTTGTCCGATGCCACAAATCCACAGGAGAGTCCAATTGGGGTAAGCCATTCCGCGATGATCTTCCTCAGTTGCCGTAAGAGGTTTTCAGCTGTGTGCATATTCTGGAAACCGGTGATACAAAGCGTAGCCTGCCTAGGAAAGAGTTGGCGTTTGCGAGATGTTGCTACTGGTGCCGCCGCTGCTGTTCTTGCGGCGGGCGTCCATACATCTACCCAGTGGGCTGTCACAGTCATATAGTCCTGACCCTGCCCTGCTCCACTTGTCCACATGTCCGTGGTTAAGTGGACATTGGGTACAACTGCATTTTTTAGGACACTGGTGAGTCTTTTTCTGACGTCAGTGTACATTCTCGGTATCGCCTGCCTAGAGAAGTGGAACCTAGATGGTATTTGGTAACGGGGGCACACTACCTCAAGAAATTGTCTAGTTCCCTGTGAACTAACGGCGGATACCGGACGCACGTCTAACACCAACATAGTTGTCAAGGCCTCAGTTATCCGCTTTGCAACAGGATGACTGCTGTGATATTTCATCTTCCTCGCAAAGGACTGTTGGACAGTCAATTGCTTGGTGGAAGTAGTAAAAGTGGGCTTACGACTTCCCCTCTGGGATGACCATCGACTCCCAGCAGCAACAACAGCAGCGCCAGCAGCAGTAGGTGTTACACGCAAGGATGCATCGGAGGAATCCCAGGCAGGAGAGGACTCGTCAGAATTGCCAGTGACATGGCCTGCAGGACTATTGGCATTCCTTGGGAAGGAGGAAATTGACACTGAGGGAGTTGGTGGGGTGGTTTGCGTGAGCTTGGTTACAAGAGGAAGGGATTTACTGGTCAGTGGACTGCTTCCGCTGTCGCCCAAAGTTTTTGAACTTGTCACTGACTTATGATGAATGCGCTGCAGGTGACGTATAAGGGAGGATGTTCCGAGGTGGTTAACGTCCTTACCCCTACTTATTACAGCTTGACAAAGGCAACACACGGCTTGACAAATGTTGTCCGCATTTCTGGTGAAATACTTCCACACCGAAGAGCTGATTTTTTTTGTATTTTCACCAGGCATGTCAATGGCCCTATTCCTCCCACGGACAACAGGTGTCTCCCCGGGTGCCTGACTTAAACAAACCACCTCACCATCAGAATCCTCCTGGTCAATTTCCTCCCCAGCGCCAGCAACACCCATATCCTCCTCATCCTGGTGTACTTCAACACTGACATCTTCAATCTGACTATCAGGAACTGGACTGCGGGTGCTCCTTCCAGCACTTGCAGGGGGCGTGCAAATGGTGGAAGGCGCATGCTCTTCACGTCCAGTGTTGGGAAGGTCAGGCATCGCAACCGACACAATTGGACTCTCCTTGTGGATTTGGGATTTCGAAGAACGCACAGTTCTTTGCGGTGCTTTTGCCAGCTTGAGTCTTTTCAGTTTTCTAGCGAGAGGCTGAGTGCATCCATCCTCATGTGAAGCTGAACCACTAGCCATGAACATAGGCCAGGGCCTCAGCCGTTCCTTGCCACTCCGTGTGGTAAATGGCATATTGGTAAGTTTACGCTTCTCCTCCGACAATTTTATTTTAGATTTTGGAGTCCTTTTTTTACTGATATTTGGTGTTTTGGATTTTACATGCTTTGTACTATGACATTGGGCATCGGCCTTGGCAGACGACGTTGCTGGCATTTCATCGTCTCGGCCATGACTAGTGGCAGCAGCTTCAGCACGAGGTGGAAGTGGATCTTGATCTTTCCCTAATTTTGGAACCTCAACATTTTTGTTCTCCATATTTTAATAGGCACACCTAAAAGGCACCTCAGGTAAACAATGGAGATGGATGGATACTAGTATACTTATGGATGGACCAGCGACTGCCGACACAGAGGTAGCTACAGCCGTGGACTACCGTACTGTGTCTGCTGCTAATATAGACTGGATGATAATGAGATGAAATTAATATATATATATATATATAATATCACTAGTACTGCAGCCGGACAGGTATATATATTTATTATGTAATGACTGATGACGGACCTGCTGGACACTGTCAGCTCAGCAGCACCGCAGACTGCTACAGTAAGCTACTATAGTAGTATGTATAAAGAAGAAAGAAAAAAAAAAAAAAACACGGGTAGGTGGTATACAATTATGGATGGACCAGCGACTGCCGACACAGAGGTAGCTACAGCCGTGGACTACCGTACTGTGTCTGCTGCTAATATAGACTGGATGATAATGAGATGAAATTAATATATATATATAATATCACTAGTACTGCAGCCGGACAGGTATATATATTTATTATGTAATGACTGATGACGGACCTGCTGGACACTGTCAGCTCAGCAGCACCGCAGACTGCTACAGTAAGCTACTATAGTAGTATGTATAAAGAAGAAGAAGAAAAAAAAAAAAACACGGGTAGGTGGTATACAATTATGGATGGACCAGCGACTGCCGACACAGAGGTAGCTACAGCCGTGGACTACCGTACTGTGTCTGCTGCTAATATAGACTGGATGATAATGAGATGAAATTAATATATATATATATATATAATATCACTAGTACTGCAGCCGGACAGGTATATATATATATTATGTAATGACTGATGACGGACCTGCTGGACACTGTCAGCTCAGCAGCACCGCAGACTGCTACAGTAAGCTACTATAGTAGTATGTATAAAGAAGAAGAAAGAAAAAAAAAAAAACACGGGTAGGTGGTATACAATTATGGATGGACCAGCGACTGCCGACACAGAGGTAGCTACAGCCGTGGACTACCGTACTGTGTCTGCTGCTAATATAGACTGGATGATAATGAGATGAAATTAATATATATATATATATATAATATCACTAGTACTGCAGCCGGACAGGTATATATATTTATTATGTAATGACTGATGACGGACCTGCTGGACACTGTCAGCTCAGCAGCACCGCAGACTGCTACAGTAAGCTACTATAGTAGTATGTATAAAGAAGAAGAAAAAAAAAAAAACACGGGTAGGTGGTATACAATTATGGATGGACCAGCGACTGCCGACACAGAGGTAGCTACAGCCGTGGACTACCGTACTGTGTCTGCTGCTAATATAGACTGGATGATAATGAGATGTATAATATCACTAGTACTGCAGCCGGACAGGTATATATATTTATTATGTAATGACTGATGACAGACCTGCTGGACACTGTCAGCTCAGCAGCACCGCAGACTGCTACAGTAAGCTACTATAGTAGTATGTATAAAGAAGAAGAAAGAAAAAAAAAAAAACACGGGTAGGTGGTATACAATTATGGATGGACCAGCGACTGCCGACACAGAGGTAGCTACAGCCGTGGACTACCGTACTGTGTCTGCTGCTAATATAGACTGGATGATAATGAGATGAAATTAATATATATATATATATAATATCACTAGTACTGCAGCCGGACAGGTATATATATTTATTATGTAATGACTGATGACGGACCTGCTGGACACTGTCAGCTCAGCAGCACCGCAGACTGCTACAGTAAGCTACTATAGTAGTATGTATAAAGAAGAAGAAAGGAAAAAAAAAACCGGTTAGGTGGTATACAATTATGGATGGATCAGCGACTGCCGACACAGAGGTAGCTACAGCCGTGGACTACCGTACTGTGTCTGCTGCTAATATAGACTGGATGATAATGAGATGAAATTTATATATATATATATATATATATATAATATCACTAGTACTGCAGCCGGACAGGTATATATATTTATTATGTAATGACTGTTGACGGACCTGCTGGACACTGTCAGCTCAGCAGCACCGCATACTGCTACAGTAAGCTACTATACTTGTATGTATAAAGAAGAAGAAAAAAAAAAACACGGGTAGGTGGTATACAATTATGGATGGACCAGCGACTGCCGACACAGAGGTAGCTACAGCCGTGGACTACCGTACTGTGTCTGCTGCTAATATAGACTGGATGATAATGAGATGAAATTAATATATATATATATATATAATATCACTAGTACTGCAGCCGGACAGGTATATATATTTATTATGTAATGACTGATGACGGACCTGCTGGACACTGTCAGCTCAGCAGCACCGCAGACTGCTACAGTAAGCTACTATAGTAGTATGTATAAAGAAGAAGAAAGAAAAAAAAAAACACGGGTAGGTGGTATACAATTATGGATGTACCAGCGACTGCCGACACAGAGGTAGCTACAGCCGTGGACTACCGTACTGTGTCTGCTGCTAATATAGACTGGATGATAATGAGATGAAATTAATATATATATATATAATATCACTAGTACTGCAGCCGGACAGGTATATATATTTATTATGTAATGACTGAAGACGGACCTGCTGGACACTGTCAGCTCAGCAGCACCGCAGACTGCTACAGTAAGCTACTATAGTAGTATGTATAAAGATGAAGAAAGAAAGAAAAAAAAACACGGGTAGGTGGTATACAATTATGGATGGACCAGTGACTGCCGACACAGAGGTAGCTACAGCCGTGGACTACCGTACTGTGTCTGCTGCTAATATAGACTGGATGATAATGAGATGAAATTAATATATATATATATATATAATAACACTAGTACTGCAGCCGGACAGGTATATATATTTATTATGTAATGACTGATGACGGACCTGCTGGACACTGTCAGCTCAGCAGCACCGCAGACTGCTACAGTAAGCTACTATAGTAGTATGTATAAAGAAGAAGAAAAAAAAAAAAAAAACACGGGTAGGTGGTATACAATTATGGATGGACCAGCGACTGCCGACACAGAGGTAGTTACAGCCGTGGACTACCGTACTGTGTCTGCTGCTAATATAGACTGGATGATAATGAGATGAAATTAATATATATATATATAATATCACTAGTACTGCAGCCGGACAGGTATATATATTTATTATGTAATGACTGATGACGGACCTGCTGGACACTGTCAGCTCAGCAGCACCGCAGACTGCTACAGTAAGCTACTATAGTAGTATGTATAAAGAAGAAGAAAGAAAAAAAGAAAAAAAACACGGGTAGGTGGTATACAATTATGGATGGACCAGCGACTGCCGACACAGAGGTAGCTACAGCCGTGGTCTACCGTACTGTGTCTGCTGCTAATATAGACTGGATGATAATGAGATGAAATTAATATATATATATATATATATAATATCACTAGTACTGCAGCCGGACAGGTATATATATTTATTATGTAATGACTGATGACGGACCTGCTGGACACTGTCAGCTCAGCAGCACCGCAGACTGCTACAGTAAGCTACTATAGTAGTATGTATAAAGAAGAAGAAAGAAAAAAAAAAAAAAACACGGGTAGGTGGTATACAATATTATATATATATTATATACAATTATATATATATATATATATTAAACTGGTGGTGATTATTAAACTGGTGGTCAGGTCACTGGTCACACTATCAGCAACTTGCAAGTAGTACTCCTAAGAGCAGACAATCACAATATATATTATACTGGTGGTCAGTGTGGTCACAATGGCAGTGTGGCACTCTGGCAGCAAAAGTGTGCACTGTACGTTATATGTAGTACTCCTGAGTCCTGCTCTCAGACTCTAACTGCTCCCCACTGTCAGTGTCTCCCCCACAAGTCAGATATACATTATACAGTCACACTATCTATCTATCACTTCAGCAAGTAGTAGTACTCCTCCTAATGCTCCCCAAAATTACTACTGTGTCTCTCTCTACTCTAGTCTCACTCTCTTCTTCTCTTCTCTATAAACGGAGAGGACGCCAGCCACGTCCTCTCCCTATGAATCTCAATGCACGTGTGAAAATGGCGGCGACGCGCGGCTCCTTATATAGAATCCGAGTCTCGCGATAGAATCCGAGCCTCGCGAGAATCCGACAGCGGGATGATGACGTTCGGGCGCGCTCGGGTTAACCGAGCAAGGCGGGAAGATCCGAGTCGCTCGGACCCGTGTAAAAAAACATGAAGTTCGGGCGGGTTCGGTTTCCGAGGAACCGAACCCGCTCATCTCTACTTTGAACCCCAGCAGACTTGTGTCTGCCGGAAAGAGAGATCCAAGGTAGGTTTTAAATCTAGGATTGAGCACGGTGGCCAAAATGTAGTGCTCTGATTTCAACAGATTGACCACCCGTGAATCCTTGTTAAGCGAATTAAGGGCTCCATCCACAAGTCCCACATGCCTAGCGGAATCGCTCTATGTTAGCTCCTCCTTAAATGTCTCCAGCTTCTTCTGCAAAAGCCTGATGAGGGGAATGACCTGACTCAGGCTGGCAGTGTCTGAACTGACTTCACGTGTGGCAAGTTCAAAAGGTTGCAGAACCTTGCACAACGTTGAAATCATTCTCCACTGCGCTTGAGACAGGTGCATTCCACCTCCTATATCATGCTCAGTTGTATAGGCTTGAATGGCCTTTTGCTGCTCCTCCAACCTCTGAAGCATATAGAGGGTTGAATTCCACCTCGTTACCACTTCTTGCTTCAGATGATGGCAGGGCAGGTTCAGGCGTTTTTGGTGGTGCTCCAGTCTTCTGTACGTGGTGCCTGTACGCCGAAAGTGTCCCGCAATTCTTCTGGCCACCGACAGCATCTCTTGCACGCCCCTCTCGTTTTTTAAATAATTCTGCACCACCAAATTCAAGGTATGTGCAAAACATGGGACGTGCTGGAATTTGCCCAGATTTAATGCACACACAATATTGCTGGCGTTGTCCGATGCCACAAATCCACAGGAGAGTCCAATTGGGGTAAGCCATTCTGCGATGATCTTCCTCAGTTGCCGTAAGAGGTTTTTAGCTGTGTGCGTATTCTGGAAAGCGGTGATACAAAGCGTAGCCTGCCTAGGAAAGAGTTGGCGTTTGAGAAATGTTGCTACTGGTGCCGCCGCTGCTGTTCTTGCGGCGGGAGTCCATACATCTACCCAGTGGGCTGTCACAGTCATATAGTCCTGAGCCTGCCCTGCTCCACTTGTCCACATGTCCGTGGTTAAGTGGACATTGGGTACAACTGCATTTTTTAGGACACTGGTGAGTCTTTTTCTGAGGTCTGTGTACATTTTCGGTATCGCCTGCCTAGAGAAATGGAACCTAGATGGTATTTGGTACCGGGGACACAGTACCTCCAACAAGTCTCTAGTTGGCTCTGCAGTAATGATGGATACCGGACGCACGTTTCTCACCGCCCAGGATGCCAAGGCCTCAGTTATCCGCTTTGCAGCAGGATGACTGCTGTGATATTTCATCTTCCTCGCAAAGGACTGTTGGACAGTCAATTGCTTGGTGGAAGTAGTAAAAGTGGTCTTACGAGTACGACTTCCCCTCTGGGATGACCATCGACTCCCAGCAGCAACAACAGCAGCGCCAGCAGCAGTAGGCGTTACAGGATGCATCGGAGGAATCCCAGGCAGGAGAGGACTCGTCAGAATTGCCAGTGACATGGCCTGCAGGACTATTGGCATTCCTGGGGAAGGAGGAAATTGACACTGAGGGAGTTGGTGGGGTGGTTTGCGTGAGCTTGGTTACAAGAGGAAGGGATTTACTGGTCAGTGGACTGCTTCCGCTGTCGCCCAAAGTTTTTGAACTTGTCACTGACTTATGATGAATGCGCTGCAGGTGACGTATAAGGGAGGATGTTCCGAGGTGGTTAACGTCCTTACCCCTACTTATTACAGCTTGTCAAAGGCAACACACGGCTTGACAAATGTTGTCCGCATTTCTGTTGAAATACTTCCACACCGAAGAGCTGATTTTTTTGGTATTTTCACCAGGCATGTCAATGGCCCTATTCCTCCCACGGACAACAGGTGTCTCCCCGGGTGCCTGACTTAAACAAACCACCTCACCATCAGAATCCTCTTGGTCAATTTCCTCCCCAGCGCCAGCAACACCCATATCCTCCTCATCCTGGTGTACTTCAACACTGACATCTTCAATCTGACTATCAGGAACTGGACTGCGGGTGCTCCTTCCAGCACTTGCAGGGGGCGTGCAAATGGTGGAAGGCGCATGCTCTTCACGTCCAGTGTTGGGAAGGTCAGGCATCGCAAACGACACAATTGGACTCTCCTTGTGGATTTGTGATTTCGAAGAACGCACAGTTCTTTGCTGTGCTTTTGCCAGCTTGAGTCTTTTCATTTTTCTAGCGAGAGGCTGAGTGCTTCCATCCTCATGTGAAGCTGAACCACTAGCCATGAACATAGGCCAGGGCCTCAGCCGTTCCTTGCCACTCCGTGTGGTAAATGGCATATTGGCAAGTTTACGCTTCTCCTCTGACAATTTTATTTTAGATTTTTGAGTCCTTTTTTTACTGATATTTGGTGTTTTGGATTTTACATGCTCTGTACTATGACATTGGGCATCGGCCTTGGCAGACGACGTTGCTGGCATTTCATCGTCTCGGCTATGACTAGTGGCAGCAGCTTCAGCACGAGGTGGAAGTCGATCTTGATCTTTCCCTATTTTTGGAACCTCAACATTTTTGTTCTCCATATTTTAATAGGCACAACTAAAAGGCACCTCAGGTAAACAATGGAGAAGGATGGATACTAGTATACTTATGGATGGACGAGCGACTGCCGACACAGAGGTAGCTACAGCCGTGGACTACCGTACTGCGTCTGCTGCTAATATAGACTGGATGATAATGATATAAAAAATATATATATATCACTACTGCAGCCGGACAGGTATATATTATATAATGACGGACCTGCTGGACACTGTCAGCACTGCAGACTCCTAAAGTAAGCTACTAGTATCAAGAAGATAGAAAAAAAAACACACCACAGGTAGGTGGTATACAATTATGGATGGACGAGCGACTGCCGACACAGAGGTAGCTACAGCCGTGGACTACCGTACTGCGTCTGCTGCTAATATAGACTGGATGATAATGATATAAAAAATATATATATCACTACTGCAGCCGGACAGGTATATATTATATAATGACGGACCTGCTGGACACTGTCAGCTCAGCACTCCAGACTCCTAAAGTAAGCTACTAGTATCAAGAAGATAGAAAAAAAAAAAAACACCACGGGTAGGTGGTATACAATTATGGATGGACGAGCGACTGCCGACACAGAGGTAGCTACAGCCGTGGACTACCGTACTGCGTCTGCTGCTAATATAGACTGGATGATAATGAGATATAAAATATATATATATCACTACTGCAGCCGGACAGGTATATATTATATAATGACGGACCTGCTGGACACTGTCAGCTCAGCACTGCAGACTCCTAAAGTAAGCTACTAGTAGTATCAAGAAGATAGAGAAAAAAAAAACACCACAGGTAGGTGGTATACAATTATGGATGGACGAGCGACTGCCGACACAGAGGTAGCTACAGCCGTGGCTACCGTACTGCGTCTGCTGCTAATATAGACTGGATGATAATGATATAAAAAATATATATATATCACTACTGCAGCCGGACAGGTATATATTATATAATGACGGACCTGCTGGACACTGTCAGCTCAGCACTTCAGACTCCTAAAGTAAGCTACTAGTATCAAGAAGATAGAAAGAAAAAAAAACACCACGGGTAGGTGGTATACAATTATGGATGGACGAGCGACTGCCGACACAGAGGTAGCTACAGCCGTGGACTACCGTACTGCGTCTGCTGCTAATATAGACTGGATGATAATGATATAAAAAATATATATATATCACTACTGCAGCCGGACAGGTATATATTATATAATGACGGACCTGCTGGACACTGTCAGCTCAGCACTGCAGACTCCTAAAGTAAGCTACTAGTATCAAGAAGATAGAAAAAAAAACACCACGGGTAGGTGGTATACAATTATGGATGGACGAGCGACTGCCGACACAGAGGTAGATACAGCCGTGGACTACCGTACTGCGTCTGCTGCAGTGCTAATATAGACTGGATGATAATGATATAAAAATATATATATATATCACTGCTGCAGCCGGACAGGTATATATTATATAATGACGGACCTGCTGGACACTGTCAGCAGAATGTGTTTATAGAATAAAAACACCACACGACGAGTGTTTAACTTTTTCAGGCAGACAATCACAATATACTGGTGGTCAGTGGTCACTGGTCAGTCACACTGGCAGTGGCACTCTGGCAGCAAAAGTGTGCACTGTTAAAATATGTACTCCTGCTATAACTGCTCCCCAGTCTCCCCCACAATTAAGCTGTGTGAGCAGTGAGCACTCAGCACAGTCAGATATACAGTATTACATAGATGATGCAGCACACTGAGGCTGAGCACAGATATGGTATGTGACTGTGTCACACTGTGTATCGTTTTTTTCAGGCAGAGAACGGATTAATTAAACTGGTGGTCACTGGTCACACTATCAGCAAGTAGTACTCCTAATATGCTCCCCAAAATTAGTAAATCAAGTGTCTCTACTACTCTCTAGTCTACTCTAAACGGAGAGGACGCCAGCCACGTCCTCTCCCTATCAATCTCAATGCACGTGTGAAAATGGCGGCGACGCGCGGCTCCTTATATAGAATCCGAGTCTCGCGATAGAATCCGAGCCTCGCGAGAATCCGACAGCGGGATGATGACGTTCGGGCGCGCTCGGGTTAACCGAGCAAGGCGGGAAGATCCGAGTCTGCCTCGGACCCGTGTAAAAAGCGTGAAGTTCGGGGGGGTTCGGTTTCCGAGAAACCGAACCCGCTCATCACTAGTCTTAGTACATTTGAAAATGCGGTAAAACCCCTAAAAACTGAGGTTTTACCGCATTTTTTTGCTAAAATTAGCACATCTACGATCAGATCTGAATCGCCCCCCTGGACCGCTGAGGTGCCTTGAGGACCGGCATTTGAGAACCACTGATATATTCCCCTTGTGTACTGCTGGAAATAAAATGACTTTCATAACGGACATGTGTGGGGTCTCTCTAATGTCCGTGTCAGTGGTGATTCAGAGAATTTGTGTTGTTATTTTCTGTGAGTCCATTTCCATAAATGAATAAATGAATTTTCTCCTGAGAAGAGAGGGGAGGCGTCTGTGCTGATATTATGCTGTGTCACGTTTACGCTACAGAAGCTTGTTTTACAACGCCTGAATCATGCCTGGAGATGTGGCTGCGCTGTGCGTCTGGATAGTGCAAACATGCAGGAAGTATGAAGCAACGCACATTTACTATTTCCCCCAAATCCATGCGCTCGCCAGTAAAACGAAAGATATACGGTGGGGCGTCATTCAGAGATGGGTGCAGCTGCATTCGCAACCTATTTTTTTGTACACAGCAGATTTGCGAAATGTTGCTAATGACGTAGACCCTGATATTTGTACAGAGGTGCCCACAGGCGGGGCAACTGATCCACCATTTGCTGACTAGGGTGCCCCGTCAGTCACACATCGATGGCAGCATCAGACCCCAGGCAACCTCCAGAATGTCCATCGTAAGTAAGCCGCGGGAGTCTTTACATCTGCGTATGGCGAAGTAGCCGCAGGCTAAGACACGCCTCTGAAATGGATGTGGCACGCCTGGATTTGAGTTGCCACCCCCCGTTATCCCCCACAAACGGTCACTGCCTGTCAATGCATCTGCGTACAAATTTACATTGCGTATACCATCGCAAGACCATCGAGATGCATGCGCAGTATAACAATAATTGCTCAGCTGCGTGAACATCGACATTGCAAACGCTTTGCGTCCACCGCTGAAACAGGCGGATAGTCACACATTTGTGTAAGAATGGAAATTGGAAGCTGATGGTTGACAACTATCGATGTTCCCGGTGCGATGGAAACAGTTTTCCATTCGATGCTGGGTTTATAATGGTTGCCAACGATCGAGTCCTGGTTTACAATGCCCATCTGAAGATGTGAAACTTCAGGGCAGCTGTGAAAATGGTGAAGCGGTATCCGCAGCACGGGTACTTTACACATGCACAAACGTCCCGACTCTACTGCGTATGTGTGCTGCATAACAAACAGAGGTGTAACCATCCCTAGTTACCCTGCAGGGGTCAGAAGTAATGCTGCAATGGTGGCGTCCTGCAGCGTCGATTCCTAAACATGGGAATGGTGGAAGCCCTTCATGTTTGTACACGATGGCTGATGTTCACGCAGTGGAACAATTATCGGCAGACTGCGTATGTGCTGCAATCCCACTGCGCATGCGTCTAGCTGCCGCTGCGATCTCACTCGCAATGAGGATTTAATGGATGAGTGATCGACAGAAAGCGACCATTTGGAGGTGTTTACAGGGAGTTTACGGGGACTGGCTGGAAAAATGCAGGCGGGTTATGGCTGTTTTCGGGCAGTGGCACACGCAGGGGGGGTTTCCGAGCACCCAGAAACTACCCCTCAACCAAAAAATAAAAGTTTTTATTTTTTATTTTATTTTTTTGCTTCATTTTGCGAGCCGAGTAT
>NW_026968853.1:0-65515 GCF_028390025.1 Pseudophryne corroboree | reverse complement strand
AATGCGTAGCTCTTTGCAAAAGAGAGATATTGGCAAGGAAAAGCTGTCTTGTACCTTTGCATTTTTCTCCCAAACGAAGGTCACTAGAAAGAAAATTTTAAAGCCTCCTGTTAGGCCATCATCTACACGACATAGCCCTGAATTTTCCAATGCGTAGCTCTTTGCAAAAGAGAGATATTGGCAAGGAAAAGCTGTCTTGTACCTTTGCATTTTTCTCCCAAACGAAGGACACTAGAAAGAAAATTTTAAAGCCTCCTGTTAGGCCATCATCTACACGACATAGCCCTGAATTTTCCAATGCGCAGCTCTTTGCAAAAGAGAGATATTGGCAAGGAAAAGCTGTCTTGTACCTTTGCATTTTTCTCCCAAACGAAGGACACTAGAAAGAAAATTTTAAAGCCTCCTTTTAGGCTATCATCTACACGACATAGCCCTGAATTTTCCAATGCGCAGCTCTTTGCAAAAGAGAGATATTGGCAAGGAAAAGCTGTCTTGTACCATTGCATTTTTCTCCCAAACGAAGGACACTATAGAAAGAACATTTTAAAGCCTCCTGTTAGGCCATCATCTACACGACATAGCCCTGAATTTTCCAATGCGCAGCTCTTTGCAAAAGAGAGATATTGGCAAGGAAAAGCTGTCTTGTACCTTTGCATTTTTCTCCCAAACGAAGGTCACTAGAATGAAAATTTTAAAGCCTCCTGTTAGGCCATCATCTACACGACATAGCCCTGAATTTTCCAATGCGTAGCTCTTTGCAAAAGAGAGATATTGGCAAGGAAAAGCTGTCTTGTACCATTGCATTTTTCTCCCAAACGAAGGACACTAGAAAGAACATTTTAAAGCCTCCTGTTAGGCCATCATCTACACGACATAGCCCTGAATTTTCCAATGCGCAGCTCTATGCAAAAGAGAGATATTGGCAAGGAAAAGCTGTCTTGTACCTTTGCATTTTTCTCCCAAACGAAGGTCACTAGAAAGAAAATTTTAAAGCCTCCTGTTAGGCCATCATCTACACGACATAGCCCTGAATTTTCCAATGCGTAGCTCTTTGCAAAAGAGAGATATTGGCAAGGAAAAGCTGTCTTGTACCTTTGCATTTTTCTCCCAAACGAAGGACACTAGAAATAAAATTTTAAAGCCTCCTGTTAGGCCATCATCTACACGACATAGCCCTGAGTTTTCCAATGCGCAGCTCTATGCAAAAGAGAGATATTGGCAAGGAAAAGCTGTCTTGTACCTTTGCATTTTTCTCCCAAACGAAGGACACTAGAATGAAAATTTTAAAGCCTCCTGTTAGGCCATCATCTACACGACATAGCCCTGAATTTTCCAATGCGCAGCTCTTTGCAAAAGAGAGATATTGGCAAGGAAAAGCTGTCTTGTACCTTTGCATTTTTCTCCCAAACGAAGGTCACTATAGAAAGAAAATTTTAAAGCCTCCTGTTAGGCCATCATCTACACGACATAGCCCTGAATTTTCCAATGCGTAGCTCTTTGCAAAAGAGAGATATTGGCAAGGAAAAGTTGTCTTGTACCTTTGCATTTTTCTCCCAAACGAAGGACACTAGAAAGAAAATTTTAAAGCCTCCTGTTAGGCCATCATCTACACGACATAGCCCTGAATTTTCCAATGCGCAGCTCTTTGCAAAAGAGAGATATTGGCAAGGAAAAGCTGTCTTGTACCTTTGCATTTTTCTCCCAAACGAAGGACACTAGAATGAAAATTTTAAAGCCTCCTGTTAGTGCTTCATCTACACGGCATAGCCCTGAATTTTCCAATGCGTAGCTCTTTGCAAAAGAGAGATATTGGCAAGGAAAAGCTGTCTTGTACCTTTGCATTTTTCTCCCAAACGAAGGACACTAGAATTAAAATTTTAAAGCCTCCTGTTAGTGCTTCATCTACACGGCATAGCACTAAATTTTCCAATGCGTAGCTCTTTGCAAAAGAGAGATATTGGCAAGAAAAGCTGTCTTGTACCTTTGCAGTTTTCTCCCAAACGAAGGACACTAGAAAGAACATTTTAAAGCCTCCTGTTAGGCCATCATCTACACGACATAGCCCTGAATTTTCCAATGCGCAGCTCTATGCAAAAGAGAGATATTGGCAAGGAAAAGCTGTCTTGTACCTTTGCATTTTTCTCCCAAACGAAGGTCACTAGAAAGAAAATTTTAAAGCCTCCTGTTAGGCCATCATCTACACGACATAGCCCTGAATTTTCCAATGCGTAGCTCTTTGCAAAAGAGAGATATTGGCAAGGAAAAGCTGTCTTGTACCTTTGCATTTTTCTCCCAAACGAAGGACACTAGAAATAAAATTTTAAAGCCTCCTGTTAGGCCATCATCTACACGACATAGCCCTGAGTTTTCCAATGCGCAGCTCTATGCAAAAGAGAGATATTGGCAAGGAAAAGCTGTCTTGTACCTTTGCATTTTTCTCCCAAACGAAGGACACTAGAATGAAAATTTTAAAGCCTCCTGTTAGGCCATCATCTACACGACATAGCCCTGAATTTTCCAATGCGCAGCTCTTTGCAAAAGAGAGATATTGGCAAGGAAAAGCTGTCTTGTACCTTTGCATTTTTCTCCCAAACGAAGGTCACTATAGAAAGAAAATTTTAAAGCCTCCTGTTAGGCCATCATCTACACGACATAGCCCTGAATTTTCCAATGCGTAGCTCTTTGCAAAAGAGAGATATTGGCAAGGAAAAGTTGTCTTGTACCTTTGCATTTTTCTCCCAAACGAAGGACACTAGAAAGAAAATTTTAAAGCCTCCTGTTAGGCCATCATCTACACGACATAGCCCTGAATTTTCCAATGCGCAGCTCTTTGCAAAAGAGAGATATTGGCAAGGAAAAGCTGTCTTGTACCTTTGCATTTTTCTCCCAAACGAAGGACACTAGAATGAAAATTTTAAAGCCTCCTGTTAGTGCTTCATCTACACGGCATAGCCCTGAATTTTCCAATGCGTAGCTCTTTGCAAAAGAGAGATATTGGCAAGGAAAAGCTGTCTTGTACCTTTGCATTTTTCTCCCAAACGAAGGACACTAGAATTAAAATTTTAAAGCCTCCTGTTAGTGCTTCATCTACACGGCATAGCACTAAATTTTCCAATGCGTAGCTCTTTGCAAAAGAGAGATATTGGCAAGAAAAGCTGTCTTGTACCTTTGCAGTTTTCTCCCAAACGAAGGACACTAGAATTAAAATTTTAAAGCCTCCTGTTAGGCCATCATCTACACGACATAGCCCTGAATTTTCCAATGCGTAGCTCTTTGCAAAAGAGAGATATTGGCAAGGAAAAGCTGTCTTGTACCTTTGCATTTTTCTCCCAACGGAGGTCACTAGAAAGAAAATTTTAAAGCCTCCTGTTAAGCCATCATCTACACGACATAGCCCTGAATTTTCCAATGCGTAGCTCTTTGCAAAAGAGAGATATTGGCAAGGAAAAGCTGTCTTGTACCTTTGCATTTTTCTCCCAAATGAAGGACACTAGAAAGAAAATTTTAAAGCCTCCTGTTAGGCCATCATCTACACGACATAGCCCTGAATTTTCCAATGCGCAGCTCTTTGCAAAAGAGAGATATTGGCAAGGAAAAGCTGTCTTGTACCTTTGCATTTTTCTCCCAAACGAAGGACACTAGAAAGAAAATTGTAAAGCCTCCTGTTAGGCCATCATTTACACGACATAGCCCTTAATTTTCCAATGCGCAGCTCTTTGCAAAAGAGAGATATTGGCAAGGAAAAGCTGTTTTGTACCTTTGCATTTTTCTCCCAAACGAAGGACACTAGAAAGAAAATTTTAAAGCCTCCTGTTTAGACCATCATCTACACGGCATAGCCATGAATTTTCCAATGCGCAGCTCTATGCAAAAGAGAGATATTGGCAAGGAAAAGCTGTATTGTACCTTTGCATTTTTCTCCCAAACGAAGGACACTGGAATTAAAATTTTAAAGCCTCCTGTTAGGCCATCATCTACACGACATAGCCCTGAATTTTCCAATGCGTAGCTCTTTGCAAAAGAGAGATATTGGCAAGGAAAAGCTGTCTTGTACCTTTGCATTTTTCTCCCAAACGAAGGTCACTAGAAAGAAAATTTTAAAGCCTCCTGTTAGGCCATCATCTACACGACATAGCCCTGAATTTTCCAATGCGCAGCTCTTTGCAAAAGAGAGATATTGGCAAGGAAAAGTTGTCTTGTACCTTTGCATTTTTCTCCCAAACGAAGGACACTAGAAAGAAAATTTTAAAGCCTCCTGTTAGGCCATCATCTACACGACATAGCCCTGAATTTTCCAATGCGCAGCTCTTTGCAAAAGAGAGATATTGGCAAGGAAAAGCTGTCTTGTACCTTTGCATTTTTCTCCCAAACGAAGGACACTAGAAAGAAAATTTTAAAGCCTCCTGTTTAGACCATCATCTACACGGCATAGCCATGAATTTTCCAATGCGCAGCTCTTTGCAAAAGAGAGATATTGGCAAGGAAAAGCTGTATTGTACCTTTGCATTTTTCTCCCAAACGAAGGACACTAGAATTAAAATTGTAAAGCCTCCTGTTAGGCCATCATCTACACGACATAGCCCTGAATTTTCCAATGCGTAGCTCTTTGCAAAAGAGAGATATTGGCAAGGAAAAGCTGTCTTGTACCTTTGCATTTTTCTCCCAAACGAAGGTCACTAGAAAGAAAATTTTAAAGCCTCCTGTTAGGCCATCATCTACACGACATAGCCCTGAATTTTCCAATGCGCAGCTCTTTGCAAAAGAGAGATATTGGCAAGGAAAAGTTGTCTTGTACCTTTGCATTTTTCTCCCAAACGAAGGACACTAGAAAGAAAATTTTAAAGCCTCCTGTTAGGCCATCATCTACATGACATAGCCCTGAATTTTCCAATGCGCAGCTCTTTGCAAAAGAGAGATATTGGCAAGGAAAAGCTGTCTTGTACCTTTGCATTTTTCTCCCAAACGAAGGACACTAGAATGAAAATTTTAAAGCCTCCTGTTAGTGCTTCATCTACACGGCATAGCCCTGAATTTTCCAATGCGTAGCTCTTTGCAAAAGAGAGATATTGGCAAGGAAAAGCTGTCTTGTACCTTTGCATTTTTCTCCCAAACGAAGGACACTAGAATTAAAATTTTAAAGCCTCCTGTTAGTGCTTCATCTACACGGCATAGCACTAAATTTTCCAATGCGTAGCTCTTTGCAAAAGAGAGATATTGGCAAGAAAAGCTGTCTTGTACCTTTGCATTTTTCTCCCAAACGAAGGACACTAGAATTAAAATTTTAAAGCCTCCTGTTAGGCCATCATCTACACGACATAGCCCTGAATTTTCCAATGCGTAGCTCTTTGCAAAAGAGAGATATTGGCAAGGAAAAGCTGTCTTGTACCTTTGCATTTTTCTCCCAACGAAGGTCACTAGAAAGAAAATTTTAAAGCCTCCTGTTAAGCCATCATCTACACGACATAGCCCTGAATTTTCCAATGCGTAGCTCTTTGCAAAAGAGAGATATTGGCAAGGAAAAGCTGTCTTGTACCTTTGCATTTTTCTCCCAAATGAAGGACACTAGAAAGAAAATTTTAAAGCCTCCTGTTAGGCCATCATCTACACGACATAGCCCTGAATTTTCCAATGCGCAGCTCTTTGCAAAAGAGAGATATTGGCAAGGAAAAGCTGTCTTGTACCTTTGCATTTTTCTCCCAAACGAAGGACACTAGAAAGAAAATTTTAAAGCCTCCTGTTAGGCCATCATTTACACGACATAGCCCTTAATTTTCCAATGCGCAGCTCTTTGCAAAAGAGAGATATTGGCAAGGAAAAGCTGTCTTGTACCTTTGCATTTTTCTCCCAAACGAAGGACACTAGAAAGAAAATTTTAAAGCCTCCTGTTTAGACCATCATCTACACGGCATAGCCATGAATTTTCCAATGCGCAGCTCTTTGCAAAAGAGAGATATTGGCAAGGAAAAGCTGTATTGTACCTTTGCATTTTTCTCCCAAACGAAGGACACTAGAATTAAAATTTTAAAGCCTCCTGTTAGGCCATCATCTACACGACATAGCCCTGAATTTTCCAATGCGTAGCTCTTTGCAAAAGAGAGATATTGGCAAGGAAAAGCTGTCTTGTACCTTTGCATTTTTCTCCCAAACGAAGGTCACTAGAAAGAAAATTTTAAAGCCTCCTGTTAGGCCATCATCTACACGACATAGCCCTGAATTTTCCAATGCGCAGCTCTTTGCAAAAGAGAGATATTGGCAAGGAAAAGTTGTCTTGTACCTTTGCATTTTTCTCCCAAACGAAGGACACTAGAAAGAAAATTTTAAAGCCTCCTGTTAGGCCATCATCTACACGACATAGCCCTGAATTTTCCAATGCGCAGCTCTTTGCAAAAGAGAGATATTGGCAAGGAAAAGCTGTCTTGTACCTTTGCATTTTTCTCCCAAACGAAGGACACTAGAAAGAAAATTTTAAAGCCTCCTGATAGGCCATCATCTACACGACATAGCCCTGAATTTTCCAATGCGCAGCTCTTTGCAAAAGAGAGGTATTTGCAAGGAAAAGCTGTCTTGTACCTTTGCATTTTTCTCCCAAACGAAGGACACTAGAAAGAAAATGTTAAAGCCTCCTGTTAGGCCATCATCTACACGACATAGCCCTGAATTTTCCAATGCGCAGCTCTTTGCAAAAGAGAGATATTGGCAAGGAAAAGCTGTCTTGTACCTTTGCATTTTTCTCCCAAACGAAGGACACTAGAATGAAAATTTTAAAGCCTCCTGTTAGTGCTTCATCTACACGGCATAGCCCTGAATTTTCCAATGCGTAGCTCTTTGCAAAAGAGAGATATTGGCAAGGAAAAGCTGTCTTGTACCTTTGCATTTTTCTCCCAAACGAAGGACACTAGAATTAAAATTTTAAAGCCTCCTGTTAGTGCTTCATCTACACGGCATAGCACTAAATTTTCCAATGCGTAGCTCTTTGCAAAAGAGAGATATTGGCAAGAAAAGCTGTCTTGTACCTTTGCAGTTTTCTCCCAAACGAAGGACACTAGAATTAAAATTTTAAAGCCTCCTGTTAGGCCATCATCTACACGACATAGCCCTGAATTTTCCAATGCGTAGCTCTTTGCAAAAGAGAGATATTGGCAAGGAAAAGCTGTCTTGTACCTTTGCATTTTTCTCCCAACGAAGGTCACTAGAAAGAAAATTTTAAAGCCTCCTGTTAAGCCATCATCTACACGACATAGCCCTGAATTTTCCAATGCGTAGCTCTTTGCAAAAGAGAGATATTGGCAAGGAAAAGCTGTCTTGTACCTTTGCATTTTTCTCCCAAACGAAGGACACTAGAAAGAAAATTTTAAAGCCTCCTGTTAGGCCATCATCTACACGACATAGCCCTGAATTTTCCAATGCGCAGCTCTTTGCAAAAGAGAGATATTGGCAAGGAAAAGCTGTCTTGTACCTTTGCATTTTTCTCCCAACGAAGGTCACTAGAAAGAAAATTTTAAAGCCTCCTGTTAAGCCATCATCTACACGACATAGCCCTGAATTTTCCAATGCGTAGCTCTTTGCAAAATAGAGATATTGGCAAGGAAAAGCTGTCTTGTACCTTTGCATTTTTCTCCCAAACGAAGGACACTAGAAAGAAAATTTTAAAGCCTCCTGTTAGGCCATCATTTACACGACATAGCCCTTAATTTTCCAATGCGCAGCTCTTTGCAAAAGAGAGATATTGGCAAGGAAAAGCTGTTTTGTACCTTTGCATTTTTCTCCCAAACGAAGGACACTAGAAAGAAAATTTTAAAGCCTCCTGTTAGGCCATCATTTACATGACATAGCCCTTAATTTTCCAATGCGCAGCTCTTTGCAAAAGAGAGATATTGGCAAGGAAAAGCTGTCTTGTACCTTTGCATTTTTCTCCCAACGGAGGTCACTAGAAAGAAAATTTTAAAGCCTCCTGTTAAGCCATCATCTACACGACATAGCCCTGAATTTTCCAATGCGTAGCTCTTTGCAAAAGAGAGATATTGGCAAGGAAAAGCTGTCTTGTACCTTTGCATTTTTCTCCCAAATGAAGGACACTAGAAAGAAAATTTTAAAGCCTCCTGTTAGGCCATCATCTACACGACATAGCCCTGAATTTTCCAATGCGCAGCTCTTTGCAAAAGAGAGATATTGGCAAGGAAAAGCTGTCTTGTACCTTTGCATTTTTCTCCCAAACGAAGGACACTAGAAAGAAAATTGTAAAGCCTCCTGTTAGGCCATCATTTACACGACATAGCCCTTAATTTTCCAATGCGCAGCTCTTTGCAAAAGAGAGATATTGGCAAGGAAAAGCTGTTTTGTACCTTTGCATTTTTCTCCCAAACGAAGGACACTAGAAAGAAAATTTTAAAGCCTCCTGTTTAGACCATCATCTACACGGCATAGCCATGAATTTTCCAATGCGCAGCTCTATGCAAAAGAGAGATATTGGCAAGGAAAAGCTGTATTGTACCTTTGCATTTTTCTCCCAAACGAAGGACACTAGAATTAAAATTTTAAAGCCTCCTGTTAGGCCATCATCTACACGACATAGCCCTGAATTTTCCAATGCGTAGCTCTTTGCAAAAGAGAGATATTGGCAAGGAAAAGCTGTCTTGTACCTTTGCATTTTTCTCCCAAACGAAGGTCACTAGAAAGAAAATTTTAAAGCCTCCTGTTAGGCCATCATCTACACGACATAGCCCTGAATTTTCCAATGCGCAGCTCTTTGCAAAAGAGAGATATTGGCAAGGAAAAGTTGTCTTGTACCTTTGCATTTTTCTCCCAAACGAAGGACACTAGAAAGAAAATTTTAAAGCCTCCTGTTAGGCCATCATCTACACGACATAGCCCTGAATTTTCCAATGCGCAGCTCTTTGCAAAAGAGAGATATTGGCAAGGAAAAGCTGTCTTGTACCTTTGCATTTTTCTCCCAAACGAAGGACACTAGAATGAAAATTTTAAAGCCTCCTGTTAGTGCTTCATCTACACGGCATAGCCCTGAATTTTCCAATGCGTAGCTCTTTGCAAAAGAGAGATATTGGCAAGGAAAAGCTGTCTTGTACCTTTGCATTTTTCTCCCAAACGAAGGACACTAGAATTAAAATTTTAAAGCCTCCTGTTAGTGCTTCATCTACACGGCATAGCACTAAATTTTCCAATGCGTAGCTCTTTGCAAAAGAGAGATATTGGCAAGAAAAGCTGTCTTGTACCTTTGCATTTTTCTCCCAAACGAAGGACACTAGAAAGAAAATTTTAAAGCCTCCTGTTAGGCCATCATCTACACGACATAGCCCTGAATTTTCCAATGCGCAGCTCTTTGCAAAAGAGAGATATTGGCAAGGAAAAGCTGTCTTGTACCTTTGCATTTTTCTCCCAAACGAAGGACACTAGAAAGAAAATTTTAAAGCCTCCTGTTTAGACCATCATCTACACGGCATAGCCATGAATTTTCCAATGCGCAGCTCTTTGCAAAAGAGAGATATTGGCAAGGAAAAGCTGTATTGTACCTTTGCATTTTTCTCCCAAACGAAGGACACTAGAATTAAAATTGTAAAGCCTCCTGTTAGGCCATCATCTACACGACATAGCCCTGAATTTTCCAATGCGTAGCTCTTTGCAAAAGAGAGATATTGGCAAGGAAAAGCTGTCTTGTACCTTTGCATTTTTCTCCCAAACGAAGGTCACTAGAAAGAAAATTTTAAAGCCTCCTGTTAGGCCATCATCTACACGACATAGCCCTGAATTTTCCAATGCGCAACTCTTTGCAAAAGAGAGATATTGGCAAGGAAAAGTTGTCTTGTACCTTTGCATTTTTCTCCCAAACGAAGGACACTAGAAAGAAAATTTTAAAGCCTCCTGTTAGGCCATCATCTACACGACATAGCCCTGAATTTTCCAATGCGCAGCTCTTTGCAAAAGAGAGATATTGGCAAGGAAAAGCTGTCTTGTACCTTTGCATTTTTCTCCCAAACGAAGGACACTAGAATGAAAATTTTAAAGCCTCCTGTTAGTGCTTCATCTACACGGCATAGCCCTGAATTTTCCAATGCGTAGCTCTTTGCAAAAGAGAGATATTGGCAAGGAAAAGCTGTCTTGTACCTTTGCATTTTTCTCCCAAACGAAGGACACTAGAATTAAAATTTTAAAGCCTCCTGTTAGTGCTTCATCTACACGGCATAGCACTAAATTTTCCAATGCGTAGCTCTTTGCAAAAGAGAGATATTGGCAAGAAAAGCTGTCTTGTACCTTTGCATTTTTCTCCCAAACGAAGGACACTAGAATTAAAATTTTAAAGCCTCCTGTTAGGCCATCATCTACACGACATAGCCCTGAATTTTCCAATGCGTAGCTCTTTGCAAAAGAGAGATATTGGCAAGGAAAAGCTGTCTTGTACCTTTGCATTTTTCTCCCAACGAAGGTCACTAGAAAGAAAATTTAAAGCCTCCTGTTAAGCCATCATCTACACGACATAGCCCTGAATTTTCCAATGCGTAGCTCTTTGCAAAAGAGAGATATTGGCAAGGAAAAGCTGTCTTGTACCTTTGCATTTTTCTCCCAAATGAAGGACACTAGAAAGAAAATTTTAAAGCCTCCTGTTAGGCCATCATCTACACGACATAGCCCTGAATTTTCCAATGCGTAGCTCTTTGCAAAAGAGAGATATTGGCAAGGAAAAGCTGTCTTGTACCTTTGCATTTTTCTCCCAAACGAAGGTCACTAGAAAGAAAATTTTAAAGCCTCCTGTTAGGCCATCATCTACACGACATAGCCCTGAATTTTCCAATGCGCAGCTCTTTGCAAAAGAGAGATATTGGCAAGGAAAAGCTGTATTGTACCTTTGCATTTTTCTCCCAAACGAAGGACACTAGAATTAAAATTTTAAAGCCTCCTGTTAGGCCATCATCTACACGACATAGCCCTGAATTTTCCAATGCGTAGCTCTTTGCAAAAGAGAGATATTGGCAAGGAAAAGCTGTCTTGTACCTTTGCATTTTTCTCCCAAACGAAGGTCACTAGAAAGAAAATTTTAAAGCCTCCTGTTAGGCCATCATCTACACGACATAGCCCTGAATTTTCCAATGCGCAGCTCTTTGCAAAAGAGAGATATTGGCAAGGAAAAGTTGTCTTGTACCTTTGCATTTTTCTCCCAAACGAAGGACACTAGAAAGAAAATTTTAAAGCCTCCTGTTAGGCCATCATCTACACGACATAGCCCTGAATTTTCCAATGCGCAGCTCTTTGCAAAAGAGAGATATTGGCAAGGAAAAGCTGTCTTGTACCTTTGCATTTTTCTCCCAAACGAAGGACACTAGAATGAAAATTTTAAAGCCTCCTGTTAGTGCTTCATCTACACGGCATAGCCCTGAATTTTCCAATGCGTAGCTCTTTGCAAAAGAGAGATATTGGCAAGGAAAAGCTGTCTTGTACCTTTGCATTTTTCTCCCAAACGAAGGACACTAGAATTAAAATTTTAAAGCCTCCTGTTAGTGCTTCATCTACACGGCATAGCACTAAATTTTCCAATGCGTAGCTCTTTGCAAAAGAGAGATATTGGCAAGAAAAGCTGTCTTGTACCTTTGCATTTTTCTCCCAAACGAAGGACACTAGAATTAAAATTTTAAAGCCTCCTGTTAGGCCATCATCTACACGACATAGCCCTGAATTTTCCAATGCGTAGCTCTTTGCAAAAGAGAGATATTGGCAAGGAAAAGCTGTCTTGTACCTTTGCATTTTTCTCCCAACGAAGGTCACTAGAAAGAAAATTTTAAAGCCTCCTGTTAAGCCATCATCTACACGACATAGCCCTGAATTTTCCAATGCGTAGCTCTTTGCAAAAGAGAGATATTGGCAAGGAAAAGCTGTATTGTACCTTTGCATTTTTCTCCCAAACGAAGGACACTAGAAAGAAAATTTTAAAGCCTCCTGTTAGGCCATCATCTACACGACATAGCCCTGAATTTTCCAATGCGTAGCTCTTTGCAAAAGAGAGATATTGGCAAGGAAAAGCTGTCTTGTACCTTTGCATTTTTCTCCCAAACGAAGGTCACTAGAAAGAAAATTTTAAAGCCTCCTGTTAGGCCATCATCTACACGACATAGCCCTGAATTTTCCAATGCGCAGCTCTTTGCAAAAGAGAGATATTGGCAAGGAAAAGCTGTATTGTACCTTTGCATTTTTCTCCCAAACGAAGGACACTAGAATTAAAATTTTAAAGCCTCCTGTTAGGCCATCATCTACACGACATAGCCCTGAATTTTCCAATGCGTAGCTCTTTGCAAAAGAGAGATATTGGCAAGGAAAAGCTGTCTTGTACCTTTGCATTTTTCTCCCAAACGAAGGTCACTAGAAAGAAAATTTTAAAGCCTCCTGTTAGGCCATCATCTACACGACATAGCCCTGAATTTTCCAATGCGCAGCTCTTTGCAAAAGAGAGATATTGGCAAGGAAAAGTTGTCTTGTACCTTTGCATTTTTCTCCCAAACGAAGGACACTAGAAAGAAAATTTTAAAGCCTCCTGTTAGGCCATCATCTACACGACATAGCCCTGAATTTTCCAATGCGCAGCTCTTTGCAAAAGAGAGATATTGGCAAGGAAAAGCTGTCTTGTACCTTTGCATTTTTCTCCCAAACGAAGGACACTAGAATGAAAATTTTAAAGCCTCCTGTTAGTGCTTCATCTACACGGCATAGCCCTGAATTTTCCAATGCGTAGCTCTTTGCAAAAGAGAGATATTGGCAAGGAAAAGCTGTCTTGTACCTTTGCATTTTTCTCCCAAACGAAGGACACTAGAATTAAAATGTTAAAGCCTCCTGTTAGTGCTTCATCTACACGGCATAGCACTAAATTTTCCAATGCGTAGCTCTTTGCAAAAGAGAGATATTGGCAAGAAAAGCTGTCTTGTACCTTTGCATTTTTCTCCCAAACGAAGGACACTAGAATTAAAATTTTAAAGCCTCCTGTTAGGCCATCATCTACACGACATAGCCCTGAATTTTCCAATGCGTAGCTCTTTGCAAAAGAGAGATATTGGCAAGGAAAAGCTGTCTTGTACCTTTGCATTTTTCTCCCAACGAAGGTCACTAGAAAGAAAATTTTAAAGCCTCCTGTTAAGCCATCATCTACACGACATAGCCCTGAATTTTCCAATGCGTAGCTCTTTGCAAAAGAGAGATATTGGCAAGGAAAAGCTGTCTTGTACCTTTGCATTTTTCTCCCAAATGAAGGACACTAGAAAGAAAATTTTAAAGCCTCCTGTTAGGCCATCATCTACACGACATAGCCCTGAATTTTCCAATGCGCAGCTCTTTGCAAAAGAGAGATATTGGCAAGGAAAAGCTGTCTTGTACCTTTGCATTTTTCTCCCAAACGAAGGACACTAGAAAGAAAATTTTAAAGCCTCCTGTTAGGCCATCATTTACACGACATAGCCCTTAATTTTCCAATGCGCAGCTCTTTGCAAAAGAGAGATATTGGCAAGGAAAAGCTGTCTTGTACCTTTGCATTTTTCTCCCAAACGAAGGACACTAGAAAGAAAATTTTAAAGCCTCCTGTTTAGACCATCATCTACACGGCATAGCCATGAAGTTTCCAATGCGCAGCTCTTTGCAAAAGAGAGATATTGGCAAGGAAAAGCTGTATTGTACCTTTGCATTTTTCTCCCAAACGAAGGACACTAGAATTAAAATTTTAAAGCCTCCTGTTAGGCCATCATCTACACGACATAGCCCTGAATTTTCCAATGCGTAGCTCTTTGCAAAAGAGAGATATTGGCAAGGAAAAGCTGTCTTGTACCTTTGCATTTTTCTCCCAAACGAAGGTCACTAGAAAGAAAATTTTAAAGCCTCCTGTTAGGCCATCATCTACACGACATAGCCCTGAATTTTCCAATGCGCAGCTCTTTGCAAAAGAGAGATATTGGCAAGGAAAAGTTGTCTTGTACCTTTGCATTTTTCTCCCAAACGAAGGACACTAGAAAGAAAATTTTAAAGCCTCCTGTTAGGCCATCATCTACACGACATAGCCCTGAATTTTCCAATGCGCAGCTCTTTGCAAAAGAGAGATATTTGCAAGGAAAAGCTGTCTTGTACCTTTGCATTTTTCTCCCAAACGAAGGACACTAGAAAGAAAATTTTAAAGCCTCCTGTTAGGCCATCATCTACACGACATAGCCCTGAATTTTCCAATGCGCAGCTCTTTGCAAAAGAGAGATATTGGCAAGGAAAAGCTGTCTTGTACCTTTGCATTTTTCTCCCAAACGAAGGACACTAGAATGAAAATTTTAAAGCCTCCTGTTAGTGCTTCATCTACACGGCATAGCCCTGAATTTTCCAATGCGTAGCTCTTTGCAAAAGAGAGATATTGGCAAGGAAAAGCTGTCTTGTACCTTTGCATTTTTCTCCCAAACGAAGGACACTAGAATTAAAATTTTAAAGCCTCCTGTTAGTGCTTCATCTACACGGCATAGCACTAAATTTTCCAATGCGTAGCTCTTTGCAAAAGAGAGATATTGGCAAGAAAAGCTGTCTTGTACCTTTGCAGATTTCTCCCAAACGAAGGACACTAGAATTAAAATTTTAAAGCCTCCTGTTAGGCCATCTTCTACACGACATAGCCCTGAATTTTCCAATGCGTAGCTCTTTGCAAAAGAGAGATATTGGCAAGGAAAAGCTGTCTTGTACCTTTGCATTTTTCTCCCAACGAAGGTCACTAGAAAGAAAATTTTAAAGCCTCCTGTTAAGCCATCATCTACACGACATAGCCCTGAATTTTCCAATGCGTAGCTCTTTGCAAAAGAGAGATATTGGCAAGGAAAAGCTGTCTTGTACCTTTGCATTTTTCTCCCAAACGAAGGACACTAGAAAGAAAATTTTAAAGCCTCCTGTTAGGCCATCATCTACACGACATAGCCCTGAATTTTCCAATGCGCAGCTCTTTGCAAAAGAGAGATATTGGCAAGGAAAAGCAGTCTTGTACCTTTGCATTTTTCTCCCAACGAAGGTCACTAGAAAGAAAATTTTAAAGCCTCCTGTTAAGCCATCATCTACACGACATAGCCCTGAATTTTCCAATGCGTAGCTCTTTGCAAAAGAGAGATATTGGCAAGGAAAAGCTGTCTTGTACCTTTGCATTTTTCTCCCAAACGAAGGACACTAGAAAGAAAATTTTAAAGCCTCCTGTTAGGCCATCATTTACACGACATAGCCCTTAATTTTCCAATGCGCAGCTCTTTGCAAAAGAGAGATATTGGCAAGGAAAAGCTGTCTTGTACCTTTGCATTTTTCTCCCAAACGAAGGACACTAGAAAGAAAATTTTAAAGCCTCCTGTTTAGACCATCATCTACACGGCATAGCCATGAATTTTCCAATGCGCAGCTCTTTGCAAAAGAGAGATATTGGCAAAGAAAAGCTGTATTGTACCTTTGCATTTTTCTCCCAAACGAAGGACACTAGAATTAAAATTTTAAAGCCTCCTGTTAGGACATCATCTACACGACATAGCCCTGAATTTTCCAATGCGTAGCTCTTTGCAAAAGAGAGATATTGGCAAGGAAAAGCTGTCTTGTACCTTTGCATTTTTCTCCCAAACGAAGGTCACTAGAAAGAAAATTTTAAAGCCTCCTGTTAGGCCATCATCTACACGACATAGCCCTGAATTTTCCAATGCGCAGCTCTTTGCAAAAGAGAGATATTGGCAAGGAAAAGTTGTCTTGTACCTTTGCATTTTTCTCCCAAACGAAGGACACTAGAAAGAAAATTTTAAAGCCTCCTGTTAGGCCATCATCTACACGACATAGCCCTGAATTTTCCAATGCGCAGCTCTTTGCAAAAGAGAGATATTGGCAAGGAAAAGCTGTCTTGTACCTTTGCATTTTTCTCCCAAACGAAGGACACTAGAAAGAAAATTTTAAAGCCTCCTGATAGGCCATCATCTACACGACATAGCCCTGAATTTTCCAATGCGCAGCTCTTTGCAAAAAAGAGATATTGGCAAGGAAAAGCTGTCTTGTACCTTTGCATTTTTCTCCCAAACGAAGGACACTAGAAAGAAAATTTTAAAGCCTCCTGTTAGGCCATCATCTACACGACATAGCCCTGAATTTTCCAATGCGCAGCTCTTTGCAAAAGAGAAATATTGGCAAGGAAAAGCTGTCTTGTACCTTTGCATTTTTCTCCCAAACGAAGGACACTAGAAAGATAATTTTAAAGCCTCCTGTTAGGCCATCATCTACACGACATAGCCCTGAATTTTCCAATGCGCAGCTCTTTGCAAAAGAGAGATATTGGCAAGGAAAAGCTGTCTTGTACCTTTGCATTTTTCTCCCAAACGAAGGTCACTAGAAAGAAAATTTTAAAGCCTCCTGTTAGGCCATAATCTACACGACATAGCCCTGAATTTTCCAATGCGTAGCTCTTTGCAAAAGAGAGATATTGGCAAGGAAAAGCTGTCTTGTACCTTTGCATTTTTCTCCCAAACGAAGGACACTAGAAAGAAAATTTTAAAGCCTCCTGTTAGGCCATCATCTACACGACATAGCCCTGAATTTTCCAATGCGCAGCTCTTTGCAAAAGAGAGATATTGGCAAGGAAAAGCTGTCTTGTACCTTTGCATTTTTCTCCCAAACGAAGGACACTAGAAAGATAATTTTAAAGCCTCCTGTTAGGCCATCATCTACACGACATAGCCCAGAATTTTCCAATGCGCAGCTCTTTGCAAAAGAGAGATATTGGCAAGGAAAAGCTGTCTTGTACCTTTGCATTTTTCTCCCAAACGAAGGTCACTAGAAAGAAAATTTTAAAGCCTCCTGTTAGGCCATCATCTACACGACATAGCCCTGAATTTTCCAATGCGTAGCTCTTTGCAAAAGAGAGATATTGGCAAGGAAAAGCTGTCTTGTACCTTTGCATTTTTCTCCCAAATGAAGGACACTAGAAAGAAAATTTTAAAGCCTCCTGTTAGGCCATCATCTACACGACATAGCCCTGAATTTTCCAATGCGTAGCTCTTTGCAAAAGAGAGATATTGGCAAGGAAAAGCTGTCTTGTACCTTTGCATTTTTCTCCCAAACGAAGGTCACTAGAAAGAAAATTTTAAAGCCTCCTGTTAGGCCATCATCTACACGACATAGCCCTGAATTTTCCAATGCGCAGCTCTTTGCAAAAGAGAGATATTGGCAAGGAAAAGCTGTATTGTACCTTTGCATTTTTCTCCCAAACGAAGGACACTAGAATTAAAATTTTAAAGCCTCCTGTTAGGCCATCATCTACACGACATAGCCCTGAATTTTCCAATGCGTAGCTCTTTGCAAAAGAGAGATATTGGCAAGGAAAAGCTGTCTTGTACCTTTGCATTTTTCTCCCAAACGAAGGACACTAGAAAGAAAATTTTAAAGCCTCCTGTTAGGCCATCATCTACACGACATAGCCCTGAATTTTCCAATGCGCAGCTCTTTGCAAAAGAGAGATATTGGCAAGGAAAAGCTGTCTTGTACCTTTGCATTTTTCTCCCAAACGAAGGACACTAGAAAGAAAATTTTAAAGCCTCCTGATAGGCCATCATCTACACGACATAGCCCTGAATTTTCCAATGCGCAGCTCTTTGCAAAAGAGAGATATTGGCAAGGAAAAGCTGTCTTGTACCTTTGCATTTTTCTCCCAAACGAAGGACACTAGAAAGAAAATTTTAAAGCCTCCTGTTAGGCCATCATCTACACGACATAGCCCTGAATTTTCCAATGCGCAGCTCTTTGCAAAAGAGAAATATTGGCAAGGAAAAGCTGTCTTGTACCTTTGCATTTTTCTCCCAAACGAAGGACACTAGAAAGATAATTTTAAAGCCTCCTGTTAGGCCATCATCTACACGACATAGCCCTGAATTTTCCAATGCGCAGCTCTTTGCAAAAGAGAGATATTGGCAAGGAAAAGCTGTCTTGTACCTTTGCATTTTTCTCCCAAACGAAGGACACTAGAAAGATAATTTTAAAGCCTCCTGTTAGGCCATCATCTACACGACATAGCCCTGAATTTTCCAATGCGCAGCTCTTTGCAAAAGAGAGATATTGGCAAGGAAAAGCTGTCTTGTACCTTTGCATTTTTCTCCCAAACGAAGGTCACTAGAAAGAAAATTTTAAAGCCTCCTGTTAGGCCATAATCTACACGACATAGCCCTGAATTTTCCAATGCGTAGCTCTTTGCAAAAGAGAGATATTGGCAAGGAAAAGCTGTCTTGTACCTTTGCATTTTTCTCCCAAACGAAGGACACTAGAAAGAAAATTTTAAAGCCTCCTGTTAGGCCATCATCTACACGACATAGCCCTGAATTTTCCAATGCGCAGCTCTTTGCAAAAGAGAGATATTGGCAAGGAAAAGCTGTCTTGTACCTTTGCATTTTTCTCCCAAATGAAGGACACTAGAAAGAAAATTTTAAAGCCTCCTGTTAGGCCATCATTTACACGACATAGCCCTTAATTTTCCAATGCGCAGCTCTTTGCAAAAGAGAGATATTGGCAAGGAAAAGCTGTCTTGTACCTTTGCATTTTTCTCCCAAACGAAGGACACTAGAAAGAAAATTTTAAAGCCTCCTGTTTAGACCATCATCTACACGGCATAGCCATGAATTTTCCAATGCGCAGCTCTTTGCAAAAGAGAGATATTGGCAAAGAAAAGCTGTATTGTACCTTTGCATTTTTCTCCCAAACGAAGGACACTAGAATTAAAATTTTAAAGCCTCCTGTTAGGACATCATCTACACGACATAGCCCTGAATTTTCCAATGCGTAGCTCTTTGCAAAAGAGAGATATTGGCAAGGAAAAGCTGTCTTGTACCTTTGCATTTTTCTCCCAAACGAAGGTCACTAGAAAGAAAATTTTAAAGCCTCCTGTTAGGCCATCATCTACACGACATAGCCCTGAATTTTCCAATGCGCAGCTCTTTGCAAAAGAGAGATATTGGCAAGGAAAAGTTGTCTTGTACCTTTGCATTTTTCTCCCAAACGAAGGACACTAGAAAGAAAATTTTAAAGCCTCCTGTTAGGCCATCATCTACACGACATAGCCCTGAATTTTCCAATGCGCAGCTCTTTGCAAAAGAGAGATATTGGCAAGGAAAAGCTGTCTTGTACCTTTGCATTTTTCTCCCAAACGAAGGACACTAGAAAGAAAATTTTAAAGCCTCCTGATAGGCCATCATCTACACGACATAGCCCTGAATTTTCCAATGCGCAGCTCTTTGCAAAAAAGAGATATTGGCAAGGAAAAGCTGTCTTGTACCTTTGCATTTTTCTCCCAAACGAAGGACACTAGAAAGAAAATTTTAAAGCCTCCTGTTAGGCCATCATCTACACGACATAGCCCTGAATTTTCCAATGCGCAGCTCTTTGCAAAAGAGAAATATTGGCAAGGAAAAGCTGTCTTGTACCTTTGCATTTTTCTCCCAAACGAAGGACACTAGAAAGATAATTTTAAAGCCTCCTGTTAGGCCATCATCTACACGACATAGCCCTGAATTTTCCAATGCGCAGCTCTTTGCAAAAGAGAGATATTGGCAAGGAAAAGCTGTCTTGTACCTTTGCATTTTTCTCCCAAACGAAGGTCACTAGAAAGAAAATTTTAAAGCCTCCTGTTAGGCCATAATCTACACGACATAGCCCTGAATTTTCCAATGCGTAGCTCTTTGCAAAAGAGAGATATTGGCAAGGAAAAGCTGTCTTGTACCTTTGCATTTTTCTCCCAAACGAAGGACACTAGAAAGAAAATTTTAAAGCCTCCTGTTAGGCCATCATCTACACGACATAGCCCTGAATTTTCCAATGCGCAGCTCTTTGCAAAAGAGAGATATTGGCAAGGAAAAGCTGTCTTGTACCTTTGCATTTTTCTCCCAAACGAAGGACACTAGAAAGATAATTTCAAAGCCTCCTGTTAGGCCATCATCTACACGACATAGCCCAGAATTTTCCAATGCGCAGCTCTTTGCAAAAGAGAGATATTGGCAAGGAAAAGCTGTCTTGTACCTTTGCATTTTTCTCCCAAACGAAGGTCACTAGTAAGAAAATTTTAAAGCCTCCTGTTAGGCCATCATCTACACGACATAGCCCTGAATTTTCCAATGCGTAGCTCTTTGCAAAAGAGAGATATTGGCAAGGAAAAGCTGTCTTGTACCTTTGCATTTTTCTCCCAAATGAAGGACACTAGAAAGAAAATTTTAAAGCCTCCTGTTAGGCCATCATCTACACGACATAGCCCTGAATTTTCCAATGCGTAGCTCTTTGCAAAAGAGAGATATTGGCAAGGAAAAGCTGTATTGTACCTTTGCATTTTTCTCCCAAACGAAGGTCACTAGAAAGAAAATTTTAAAGCCTCCTGTTAGGCCATCATCTACACGACATAGCCCTGAATTTTCCAATGCGCAGCTCTTTGCAAAAGAGAGATATTGGCAAGGAAAAGCTGTATTGTACCTTTGCATTTTTCTCCCAAACGAAGGACACTAGAATTAAAATTTTAAAGCCTCCTGTTAGGCCATCATCTACACGACATAGCCCTGAATTTTCCAATGCGTAGCTCTTTGCAAAAGAGAGATATTGGCAAGGAAAAGCTGTCTTGTACCTTTGCATTTTTCTCCCAAACGAAGGACACTAGAAAGAAAATTTTAAAGCCTCCTGTTAGGCCATCATCTACACGACATAGCCCTGAATTTTTCAATGCGCAGCTCTTTGCAAAAGAGAGATATTGGCAAGGAAAAGCTGTCTTGTACCTTTGCATTTTTCTCCCAAACGAAGGACACTAGAAAGAAAATTTTAAAGCCTCCTGATAGGCCATCATCTACACGACATAGCCCTGAATTTTCCAATGCGCAGCTCTTTGCAAAAGAGAGATATTGGCAAGGAAAAGCTGTCTTGTACCTTTGCATTTTTCTCCCAAACGAAGGACACTAGAAAGAAAATTTTAAAGCCTCCTGTTAGGCCATCATCTACACGACATAGCCCTGAATTTTCCAATGCGCAGCTCTTTGCAAAAGAGAAATATTGGCAAGGAAAAGCTGTCTTGTACCTTTGCATTTTTCTCCCAAACGAAGGACACTAGAAAGATAATTTTAAAGCCTCCTGTTAGGCCATCATCTACACGACATAGCCCTGAATTTTCCAATGCGCAGCTCTTTGCAAAAGAGAGATATTGGCAAGGAAAAGCTGTCTTGTACCTTTGCATTTTTCTCCCAAACGAAGGTCACTAGAAAGAAAATTTTAAAGCCTCCTGTTAGGCCATAATCTACACGACATAGCCCTGAATTTTCCAATGCGTAGCTCTTTGCAAAAGAGAGATATTGGCAAGGAAAAGCTGTCTTGTACCTTTGCATTTTTCTCCCAAACGAAGGACACTAGAAAGAAAATTTTAAAGCCTCCTGTTAGGCCATCATCTACACGACATAGCCCTGAATTTTCCAATGCGCAGCTCTTTGCAAAAGAGAGATATTGGCAAGGAAAAGCTGTCTTGTACCTTTGCATTTTTCTCCCAAACGAAGGACACTAGAAAGATAATTTTAAAGCCTCCTGTTAGGCCATCATCTACACGACATAGCCCAGAATTTTCCAATGCGCAGCTCTTTGCAAAAGAGAGATATTGGCAAGGAAAAGCTGTCTTGTACCTTTGCATTTTTCTCCCAAACGAAGGTCACTAGAAAGAAAATTTTAAAGCCTCCTGTTAGGCCATCATCTACACGACATAGCCCTGAATTTTCCAATGCGTAGCTCTTTGCAAAAGAGAGATATTGGCAAGGAAAAGCTGTCTTGTACCTTTGCATTTTTCTCCCAAATGAAGGACACTAGAAAGAAAATTTTAAAGCCTCCTGTTAGGCCATCATCTACACGACATAGCCCTGAATTTTCCAATGCGTAGCTCTTTGCAAAAGAGAGATATTGGCAAGGAAAAGCTGTCTTGTACCTTTGCATTTTTCTCCCAAACGAAGGTCACTAGAAAGAAAATTTTAAAGCCTCCTGTTAGGCCATCATCTACACGACATAGCCCTGAATTTTCCAATGCGCAGCTCTTTGCAAAAGAGAGATATTGGCAAGGAAAAGCTGTATTGTACCTTTGCATTTTTCTCCCAAACGAAGGACACTAGAATTAAAATTGTAAAGCCTCCTGTTAGGCCATCATCTACACGACATAGCCCTGAATTTTCCAATGCGTAGCTCTTTGCAAAAGAGAGATATTGGCAAGGAAAAGCTGTCTTGTACCTTTGCATTTTTCTCCCAAACGAAGGTCACTAGAAAGAAAATTTTAAAGCCTCCTGTTAGGCCATCATCTACACGACATAGCCCTGAATTTTCCAATGCGCAGCTCTTTGCAAAAGAGAGATATTGGCAAGGAAAAGTTGTCTTGTACCTTTGCATTTTTCTCCCAAACGAAGGACACTAGAAAGAAAATTTTAAAGCCTCCTGTTAGGCCATCATCTACACGACATAGCCCTGAATTTTCCAATGCGCAGCTCTTTGCAAAAGAGAGATATTGGCAAGGAAAAGCTGTCTTGTACCTTTGCATTTTTCTCCCAAACGAAGGACACTAGAATGAAAATTTTAAAGCCTCCTGTTAGTGCTTCATCTACACGGCATAGCCCTGAATTTTCCAATGCGTAGCTCTTTGCAAAAGAGAGATATTGGCAAGGAAAAGCTGTCTTGTACCTTTGCATTTTTCTCCCAAACGAAGGACACTAGAATTAAAATTTTAAAGCCTCCTGTTAGTGCTTCATCTACACGGCATAGCACTAAATTTTCCAATGCGTAGCTCTTTGCAAAAGAGAGATATTGGCAAGAAAAGCTGTCTTGTACCTTTGCATTTTTCTCCCAAACGAAGGACACTAGAATTAAAATTTTAAAGCCTCCTGTTAGGCCATCATCTACACGACATAGCCCTGAATTTTCCAATGCGTAGCTCTTTGCAAAAGAGAGATATTGGCAAGGAAAAGCTGTCTTGTACCTTTGCATTTTTCTCCCAACGAAGGTCACTAGAAAGAAAATTTTAAAGCCTCCTGTTAAGCCATCATCTACACGACATAGCCCTGAATTTTCCAATGCGTAGCTCTTTGCAAAAGAGAGATATTGGCAAGGAAAAGCTGTCTTGTACCTTTGCATTTTTCTCCCAAATGAAGGACACTAGAAAGAAAATTTTAAAGCCTCCTGTTAGGCCATCATCTACACGACATAGCCCTGAATTTTCCAATGCGCAGCTCTTTGCAAAAGAGAGATATTGGCAAGGAAAAGCTGTCTTGTACCTTTGCATTTTTCTCCCAAACGAAGGACACTAGAAAGAAAATTTTAAAGCCTCCTGTTAGGCCATCATTTACACGACATAGCCCTTAATTTTCCAATGCGCAGCTCTTTGCAAAAGAGAGATATTGGCAAGGAAAAGCTGTCTTGTACCTTTGCATTTTTCTCCCAAACGAAGGACACTAGAAAGAAAATTTTAAAGCCTCCTGTTTAGACCATCATCTACACGGCATAGCCATGAATTTTCCAATGCGCAGCTCTTTGCAAAAGAGAGATATTGGCAAGGAAAAGCTGTATTGTACCTTTGCATTTTTCTCCCAAACGAAGGACACTAGAATTAAAATTTTAAAGCCTCCTGTTAGGCCATCATCTACACGACATAGCCCTGAATTTTCCAATGCGTAGCTCTTTGCAAAAGAGAGATATTGGCAAGGAAAAGCTGTCTTGTACCTTTGCATTTTTCTCCCAAACGAAGGTCACTAGAAAGAAAATTTTAAAGCCTCCTGTTAGGCCATCATCTACACGACATAGCCCTGAATTTTCCAATGCGCAGCTCTTTGCAAAAGAGAGATATTGGCAAGGAAAAGTTGTCTTGTACCTTTGCATTTTTCTCCCAAACGAAGGACACTAGAAAGAAAATTTTAAAGCCTCCTGTTAGGCCATCATCTACACGACATAGCCCTGAATTTTCCAATGCGCAGCTCTTTGCAAAAGAGAGATATTGGCAAGGAAAAGCTGTCTTGTACCTTTGCATTTTTCTCCCAAACGAAGGACACTAGAAAGAAAATTTTAAAGCCTCCTGATAGGCCATCATCTACACGACATAGCCCTGAATTTTCCAATGCGCAGCTCTTTGCAAAAGAGAGGTATTTGCAAGGAAAAGCTGTCTTGTACCTTTGCATTTTTCTCCCAAACGAAGGACACTAGAAAGAAAATTTTAAAGCCTCCTGTTAGGCCATCATCTACACGACATAGCCCTGAATTTTCCAATGCGCAGCTCTTTGCAAAAGAGAGATATTGGCAAGGAAAAGCTGTCTTGTACCTTTGCATTTTTCTCCCAAACGAAGGACACTAGAATGAAAATTTTAAAGCCTCCTGTTAGTGCTTCATCTACACGGCATAGCCCTGAATTTTCCAATGCGTAGCTCTTTGCAAAAGAGAGATATTGGCAAGGAAAAGCTGTCTTGTACCTTTGCATTTTTCTCCCAAACGAAGGACACTAGAATTAAAATTTTAAAGCCTCCTGTTAGTGCTTCATCTACACGGCATAGCACTAAATTTTCCAATGCGTAGCTCTTTGCAAAAGAGAGATATTGGCAAGAAAAGCTGTCTTGTACCTTTGCAGTTTTCTCCCAAACGAAGGACACTAGAATTAAAATTTTAAAGCCTCCTGTTAGGCCATCATCTACACGACATAGCCCTGAATTTTCCAATGCGTAGCTCTTTGCAAAAGAGAGATATTGGCAAGGAAAAGCTGTCTTGTACCTTTGCATTTTTCTCCCAACGAAGGTCACTAGAAAGAAAATTTTAAAGCCTCCTGTTAAGCCATCATCTACACGACATAGCCCTGAATTTTCCAATGCGTAGCTCTTTGCAAAAGAGAGATATTGGCAAGGAAAAGCTGTCTTGTACCTTTGCATTTTTCTCCCAAACGAAGGACACTAGAAAGAAAATTTTAAAGCCTCCTGTTAGGCCATCATCTACACGACATAGCCCTGAATTTTCCAATGCGCAGCTCTTTGCAAAAGAGAGATATTGGCAAGGAAAAGCTGTCTTGTACCTTTGCATTTTTCTCCCAACGAAGGTCACTAGAAAGAAAATTTTAAAGCCTCCTGTTAAGCCATCATCTACACGACATAGCCCTGAATTTTCCAATGCGTAGCTCTTTGCAAAATAGAGATATTGGCAAGGAAAAGCTGTCTTGTACCTTTGCATTTTTCTCCCAAACGAAGGACACTAGAAAGAAAATTTTAAAGCCTCCTGTTAGGCCATCATTTACACGACATAGCCCTTAATTTTCCAATGCGCAGCTCTTTGCAAAAGAGAGATATTGGCAAGGAAAAGCTGTTTTGTACCTTTGCATTTTTCTCCCAAACGAAGGACACTAGAAAGAAAATTTTAAAGCCTCCTGTTAGGCCATCATTTACACGACATAGCCCTTAATTTTCCAATGCGCAGCTCTTTGCAAAAGAGAGATATTGGCAAGGAAAAGCTGTCTTGTACCTTTGCATTTTTCTCCCAACGGAGGTCACTAGAAAGAAAATTTTAAAGCCTCCTGTTAAGCCATCATCTACACGACATAGCCCTGAATTTTCCAATGCGTAGCTCTTTGCAAAAGAGAGATATTGGCAAGGAAAAGCTGTCTTGTACCTTTGCATTTTTCTCCCAAATGAAGGACACTAGAAAGAAAATTTTAAAGCCTCCTGTTAGGCCATCATCTACACGACATAGCCCTGAATTTTCCAATGCGCAGCTCTTTGCAAAAGAGAGATATTGGCAAGGAAAAGCTGTCTTGTACCTTTGCATTTTTCTCCCAAACGAAGGACACTAGAAAGAAAATTGTAAAGCCTCCTGTTAGGCCATCATTTACACGACATAGCCCTTAATTTTCCAATGCGCAGCTCTTTGCAAAAGAGAGATATTGGCAAGGAAAAGCTGTCTTGTACCTTTGCATTTTTCTCCCAAACGAAGGACACTAGAAAGAAAATTTTAAAGCCTCCTGTTTAGACCATCATCTACACGGCATAGCCATGAATTTTCCAATGCGCAGCTCTTTGCAAAAGAGAGATATTGGCAAGGAAAAGCTGTATTGTACCTTTGCATTTTTCTCCCAAACGAAGGACACTAGAATTAAAATTGTAAAGCCTCCTGTTAGGCCATCATCTACACGACATAGCCCTGAATTTTCCAATGCGTAGCTCTTTGCAAAAGAGAGATATTGGCAAGGAAAAGCTGTCTTGTACCTTTGCATTTTTCTCCCAAACGAAGGTCACTAGAAAGAAAATTTTAAAGCCTCCTGTTAGGCCATCATCTACACGACATAGCCCTGAATTTTCCAATGCGCAGCTCTTTGCAAAAGAGAGATATTGGCAAGGAAAAGTTGTCTTGTACCTTTGCATTTTTCTCCCAAACGAAGGACACTAGAAAGAAAATTTTAAAGCCTCCTGTTAGGCCATCATCTACACGACATAGCCCTGAATTTTCCAATGCGCAGCTCTTTGCAAAAGAGAGATATTGGCAAGGAAAAGCTGTCTTGTACCTTTGCATTTTTCTCCCAAACGAAGGACACTAGAATGAAAATTTTAAAGCCTCCTGTTAGTGCTTCATCTACACGTCATAGCCCTGAATTTTCCAATGCGTAGCTCTTTGCAAAAGAGAGATATTGGCAAGGAAAAGCTGTCTTGTACCTTTGCATTTTTCTCCCAAACGAAGTACACTAGAATTAAAATTTTAAAGCCTCCTGTTAGTGCTTCATCTACACGGCATAGCACTAAATTTTCCAATGCGTAGCTCTTTGCAAAAGAGAGATATTGGCAAGAAAAGCTGTCTTGTACCTTTGCATTTTTCTCCCAAACGAAGGACACTAGAAAGAAAATTTTAAAGCCTCCTGTTAGGCCATCATCTACACGACATAGCCCTGAATTTTCCAATGCGCAGCTCTTTGCAAAAGAGAGATATTGGCAAGGAAAAGCTGTCTTGTACCTTTGCATTTTTCTCCCAAACGAAGGACACTAGAAAGAAAATTTTAAAGCCTCCTGTTTAGACCATCATCTACACGGCATAGCCATGAATTTTCCAATGCGCAGCTCTTTGCAAAAGAGAGATATTGGCAAGGAAAAGCTGTATTGTACCTTTGCATTTTTCTCCCAAACGAAGGACACTAGAATTAAAATTGTAAAGCCTCCTGTTAGGCCATCATCTACACGACATAGCCCTGAATTTTCCAATGCGTAGCTCTTTGCAAAAGAGAGATATTGGCAAGGAAAAGCTGTCTTGTACCTTTGCATTTTTCTCCCAAACGAAGGTCACTAGAAAGAAAATTTTAAAGCCTCCTGTTAGGCCATCATCTACACGACATAGCCCTGAATTTTCCAATGCGCAGCTCTTTGCAAAAGAGAGATATTGGCAAGGAAAAGTTGTCTTGTACCTTTGCATTTTTCTCCCAAACGAAGGACACTAGAAAGAAAATTTTAAAGCCTCCTGTTAGGCCATCATCTACACGACATAGCCCTGAATTTTCCAATGCGCAGCTCTTTGCAAAAGAGAGATATTGGCAAGGAAAAGCTGTCTTGTACCTTTGCATTTTTCTCCCAAACGAAGGACACTAGAATGAAAATTTTAAAGCCTCCTGTTAGTGCTTCATCTACACGGCATAGCCCTGAATTTTCCAATGCGTAGCTCTTTGCAAAAGAGAGATATTGGCAAGGAAAAGCTGTCTTGTACCTTTGCATTTTTCTCCCAAACGAAGGACACTAGAATTAAAATTTTAAAGCCTCCTGTTAGTGCTTCATCTACACGGCATAGCACTAAATTTTCCAATGCGTAGCTCTTTGCAAAAGAGAGATATTGGCAAGAAAAGCTGTCTTGTACCTTTGCATTTTTCTCCCAAACGAAGGACACTAGAATTAAAATTTTAAAGCCTCCTGTTAGGCCATCATCTACAATACATAGCCCTGAATTTTCCAATGCGTAGCTCTTTGCAAAAGAGAGATATTGGCAAGGAAAAGCTGTCTTGTACCTTTGCATTTTTCTCCCAACGAAGGTCACTAGAAAGAAAATTTAAAGCCTCCTGTTAAGCCATCATCTACACGACATAGCCCTGAATTTTCCAATGCGTAGCTCTTTGCAAAAGAGAGATATTGGCAAGGAAAAGCTGTCTTGTACCTTTGCATTTTTCTCCCAAATGAAGGACACTAGAAAGAAAATTTTAAAGCCTCCTGTTAGGCCATCATCTACACGACATAGCCCTGAATTTTCCAATGCGTAGCTCTTTGCAAAAGAGAGATATTGGCAAGGAAAAGCTGTCTTGTACCTTTGCATTTTTCTCCCAAACGAAGGTCACTAGAAAGAAAATTTTAAAGCCTCCTGTTAGGCCATCATCTACACGACATAGCCCTGAATTTTCCAATGCGCAGCTCTTTGCAAAAGAGAGATATTGGCAAGGAAAAGCTGTCTTGTACCTTTGCATTTTTCTCCCAAACGAAGGTCACTAGAAAGAAAATTTTAAAGCCTCCTGATAGGCCATCATCTACACGACATAGCCCTGAATTTTCCAATGCGCAGCTCTTTGCAAAAGAGAGATATTTGCAAGGAAAAGCTGTCTTGTACCTTTGCATTTTTCTCCCAAACGAAGGACACTAGAAAGAAAATTTTAAAGCCTCCTGTTAGGCCATCATCTACACGACATAGCCCTGAATTTTCCAATGCGCAGCTCTTTGCAAAAGAGAGATATTGGCAAGGAAAAGCTGTCTTGTACCTTTGCATTTTTCTCCCAAACGAAGGACACTAGAATGAAAATTTTAAAGCCTCCTGTTAGTGCTTCATCTACACGGCATAGCCCTGAATTTTCCAATGCGTAGCTCTTTGCAAAAGAGAGATATTGGCAAGGAAAAGCTGTCTTGTACCTTTGCATTTTTCTCCCAAACGAAGGACACTAGAATTAAAATTTTAAAGCCTCCTGTTAGTGCTTCATCTACACGGCATAGCACTAAATTTTCCAATGCGTAGCTCTTTGCAAAAGAGAGATATTGGCAAGAAAAGCTGTCTTGTACCTTTGCATTTTTCTCCCAAACGAAGGACACTAGAATTAAAATTTTAAAGCCTCCTGTTAGGCCATCATCTACACGACATAGCCCTGAATTTTCCAATGCGTAGCTCTTTGCAAAAGAGAGATATTGGCAAGGAAAAGCTGTCTTGTACCTTTGCATTTTTCTCCCAACGAAGGTCACTAGAAAGAAAATTTAAAGCCTCCTGTTAAGCCATCATCTACACGACATAGCCCTGAATTTTCCAATGCGTAGCTCTTTGCAAAAGAGAGATATTGGCAAGGAAAAGCTGTCTTGTACCTTTGCATTTTTCTCCCAAATGAAGGACACTAGAAAGAAAATTTTAAAGCCTCCTGTTAGGCCATCATCTACACGACATAGCCCTGAATTTTCCAATGCGTAGCTCTTTGCAAAAGAGAGATATTGGCAAGGAAAAGCTGTCTTGTACCTTTGCATTTTTCTCCCAAACGAAGGTCACTAGAAAGAAAATTTTAAAGCCTCCTGTTAGGCCATCATCTACACGACATAGCCCTGAATTTTCCAATGCGCAGCTCTTTGCAAAAGAGAGATATTGGCAAGGAAAAGCTGTATTGTACCTTTGCATTTTTCTCCCAAACGAAGGACACTAGAATTAAAATTTTAAAGCCTCCTGTTAGGCCATCATCTACACGACATAGCCCTGAATTTTCCAATGCGTAGCTCTTTGCAAAAGAGAGATATTGGCAAGGAAAAGCTGTCTTGTACCTTTGCATTTTTCTCCCAAACGAAGGTCACTAGAAAGAAAATTTTAAAGCCTCCTGTTAGGCCATCATCTACACGACATAGCCCTGAATTTTCCAATGCGCAGCTCTTTGCAAAAGAGAGATATTGGCAAGGAAAAGTTGTCTTGTACCTTTGCATTTTTCTCCCAAACGAAGGACACTAGAAAGAAAATTTTAAAGCCTCCTGTTAGGCCATCATCTACACGACATAGCCCTGAATTTTCCAATGCGCAGCTCTTTGCAAAAGAGAGATATTGGCAAGGAAAAGCTGTCTTGTACCTTTGCATTTTTCTCCCAAACGAAGGACACTAGAATGAAAATTTTAAAGCCTCCTGTTAGTGCTTCATCTACACGGCATAGCCCTGAATTTTCCAATGCGTAGCTCTTTGCAAAAGAGAGATATTGGCAAGGAAAAGCTGTCTTGTACCTTTGCATTTTTCTCCCAAACGAAGGACACTAGAATTAAAATTTTAAAGCCTCCTGTTAGTGCTTCATCTACACGGCATAGCACTAAATTTTCCAATGCGTAGCTCTTTGCAAAAGAGAGATATTGGCAAGAAAAGCTGTCTTGTACCTTTGCATTTTTCTCCCAAACGAAGGACACTAGAATTAAAATTTTAAAGCCTCCTGTTAGGCCATCATCTACACGACATAGCCCTGAATTTTCCAATGCGTAGCTCTTTGCAAAAGAGAGATATTGGCAAGGAAAAGCTGTCTTGTACCTTTGCATTTTTCTCCCAACGAAGGTCACTAGAAAGAAAATTTTAAAGCCTCCTGTTAAGCCATCATCTACACGACATAGCCCTGAATTTTCCAATGCGTAGCTCTTTGCAAAAGAGAGATATTGGCAAGGAAAAGCTGTCTTGTACCTTTGCATTTTTCTCCCAAATGAAGGACACTAGAAAGAAAATTTTAAAGCCTCCTGTTAGGCCATCATCTACACGACATAGCCCTGAATTTTCCAATGCGCAGCTCTTTGCAAAAGAGAGATATTGGCAAGGAAAAGCTGTCTTGTACCTTTGCATTTTTCTCCCAAACGAAGGACACTAGAAAGAAAATTTTAAAGCCTCCTGTTAGGCCATCATTTACACGACATAGCCCTTAATTTTCCAATGCGCAGCTCTTTGCAAAAGAGAGATATTGGCAAGGAAAAGCTGTCTTGTACCTTTGCATTTTTCTCCCAAACGAAGGACACTAGAAAGAAAATTTTAAAGCCTCCTGTTTAGACCATCATCTACACGGCATAGCCATGAAGTTTCCAATGCGCAGCTCTTTGCAAAAGAGAGATATTGGCAAGGAAAAGCTGTATTGTACCTTTGCATTTTTCTCCCAAACGAAGGACACTAGAATTAAAATTTTAAAGCCTCCTGTTAGGCCATCATCTACACGACATAGCCCTGAATTTTCCAATGCGTAGCTCTTTGCAAAAGAGAGATATTGGCAAGGAAAAGCTGTCTTGTACCTTTGCATTTTTCTCCCAAACGAAGGTCACTAGAAAGAAAATTTTAAAGCCTCCTGTTAGGCCATCATCTACACGACATAGCCCTGAATTTTCCAATGCGCAGCTCTTTGCAAAAGAGAGATATTGGCAAGGAAAAGTTGTCTTGTACCTTTGCATTTTTCTCCCAAACGAAGGACACTAGAAAGAAAATTTTAAAGCCTCCTGTTAGGCCATCATCTACACGACATAGCCCTGAATTTTCCAATGCGCAGCTCTTTGCAAAAGAGAGATATTGGCAAGGAAAAGCTGTCTTGTACCTTTGCATTTTTCTCCCAAACGAAGGACACTAGAAAGAAAATTTTAAAGCCTCCTGATAGGCCATCATCTACACGACATAGCCCTGAATTTTCCAATGCGCAGCTCTTTGCAAAAGAGAGATATTTGCAAGGAAAAGCTGTCTTGTACCTTTGCATTTTTCTCCCAAACGAAGGACACTAGAAAGAAAATTTTAAAGCCTCCTGTTAGGCCATCATCTACACGACATAGCCCTGAATTTTCCAATGCGCAGCTCTTTGCAAAAGAGAGATATTGGCAAGGAAAAGCTGTCTTGTACCTTTGCATTTTTCTCCCAAACGAAGGACACTAGAATGAAAATTTTAAAGCCTCCTGTTAGTGCTTCATCTACACGGCATAGCCCTGAATTTTCCAATGCGTAGCTCTTTGCAAAAGAGAGATATTGGCAAGGAAAAGCTGTCTTGTACCTTTGCATTTTTCTCCCAAACGAAGGACACTAGAATTAAAATTTTAAAGCCTCCTGTTAGTGCTTCATCTACACGGCATAGCACTAAATTTTCCAATGCGTAGCTCTTTGCAAAAGAGAGATATTGGCAAGAAAAGCTGTCTTGTACCTTTGCAGATTTCTCCCAAACGAAGGACACTAGAATTAAAATTTTAAAGCCTCCTGTTAGGCCATCATCTACACGACATAGCCCTGAATTTTCCAATGCGTAGCTCTTTGCAAAAGAGAGATATTGGCAAGGAAAAGCTGTCTTGTACCTTTGCATTTTTCTCCCAACGAAGGTCACTAGAAAGAAAATTTTAAAGCCTCCTGTTAAGCCATCATCTACACGACATAGCCCTGAATTTTCCAATGCGTAGCTCTTTGCAAAAGAGAGATATTGGCAAGGAAAAGCTGTCTTGTACCTTTGCATTTTTCTCCCAAACGAAGGACACTAGAAAGAAAATTTTAAAGCCTCCTGTTAGGCCATCATCTACACGACATAGCCCTGAATTTTCCAATGCGCAGCTCTTTGCAAAAGAGAGATATTGGCAAGGAAAAGCAGTCTTGTACCTTTGCATTTTTCTCCCAACGAAGGTCACTAGAAAGAAAATTTTAAAGCCTCCTGTTAAGCCATCATCTACACGACATAGCCCTGAATTTTCCAATGCGTAGCTCTTTGCAAAAGAGAGATATTGGCAAGGAAAAGCTGTCTTGTACCTTTGCATTTTTCTCCCAAACGAAGGACACTAGAAAGAAAATTTTAAAGCCTCCTGTTAGGCCATCATTTACACGACATAGCCCTTAATTTTCCAATGCGCAGCTCTTTGCAAAAGAGAGATATTGGCAAGGAAAAGCTGTCTTGTACCTTTGCATTTTTCTCCTAAACGAAGGACACTAGAAAGAAAATTTTAAAGCCTCCTGTTTAGACCATCATCTACACGGCATAGCCATGAATTTTCCAATGCGCAGCTCTTTGCAAAAGAGAGATATTGGCAAAGAAAAGCTGTATTGTACCTTTGCATTTTTCTCCCAAACGAAGGACACTAGAATTAAAATTTTAAAGCCTCCTGTTAGGACATCATCTACACGACATAGCCCTGAATTTTCCAATGCGTAGCTCTTTGCAAAAGAGAGATATTGGCAAGGAAAAGCTGTCTTGTACCTTTGCATTTTTCTCCCAAACGAAGGTCACTAGAAAGAAAATTTTAAAGCCTCCTGTTAGGCCATCATCTACACGACATAGCCCTGAATTTTCCAATGCGCAGCTCTTTGCAAAAGAGAGATATTGGCAAGGAAAAGTTGTCTTGTACCTTTGCATTTTTCTCCCAAACGAAGGACACTAGAAAGAAAATTTTAAAGCCTCCTGTTAGGCCATCATCTACACGACATAGCCCTGAATTTTCCAATGCGCAGCTCTTTGCAAAAGAGAGATATTGGCAAGGAAAAGCTGTCTTGTACCTTTGCATTTTTCTCCCAAACGAAGGACACTAGAAAGAAAATTTTAAAGCCTCCTGATAGGCCATCATCTACACGACATAGCCCTGAATTTTCCAATGCGCAGCTCTTTGCAAAAAAGAGATATTGGCAAGGAAAAGCTGTCTTGTACCTTTGCATTTTTCTCCCAAACGAAGGACACTAGAAAGAAAATTTTAAAGCCTCCTGTTAGGCCATCATCTACACGACATAGCCCTGAATTTTCCAATGCGCAGCTCTTTGCAAAAGAGAAATATTGGCAAGGAAAAGCTGTCTTGTACCTTTGCATTTTTCTCCCAAACGAAGGACACTAGAAAGATAATTTTAAAGCCTCCTGTTAGGCCATCATCTACACGACATAGCCCTGAATTTTCCAATGCGCAGCTCTTTGCAAAAGAGAGATATTGGCAAGGAAAAGCTGTCTTGTACCTTTGCATTTTTCTCCCAAACGAAGGTCACTAGAAAGAAAATTTTAAAGCCTCCTGTTAGGCCATAATCTACACGACATAGCCCTGAATTTTCCAATGCGTAGCTCTTTGCAAAAGAGAGATATTGGCAAGGAAAAGCTGTCTTGTACCTTTGCATTTTTCTCCCAAACGAAGGACACTAGAAAGAAAATTTTAAAGCCTCCTGTTAGGCCATCATCTACACGACATAGCCCTGAATTTTCCAATGCGCAGCTCTTTGCAAAAGAGAGATATTGGCAAGGAAAAGCTGTCTTGTACCTTTGCATTTTTCTCCCAAACGAAGGACACTAGAAAGATAATTTTAAAGCCTCCTGTTAGGCCATCATCTACACGACATAGCCCAGAATTTTCCAATGCGCAGCTCTTTGCAAAAGAGAGATATTGGCAAGGAAAAGCTGTCTTGTACCTTTGCATTTTTCTCCCAAACGAAGGTCACTAGAAAGAAAATTTTAAAGCCTCCTGTTAGGCCATCATCTACACGACATAGCCCTGAATTTTCCAATGCGTAGCTCTTTGCAAAAGAGAGATATTGGCAAGGAAAAGCTGTCTTGTACCTTTGCATTTTTCTCCCAAATGAAGGACACTAGAAAGAAAATTTTAAAGCCTCCTGTTAGGCCATCATCTACACGACATAGCCCTGAATTTTCCAATGCGTAGCTCTTTGCAAAAGAGAGATATTGGCAAGGAAAAGCTGTCTTGTACCTTTGCATTTTTCTCCCAAACGAAGGTCACTAGAAAGAAAATTTTAAAGCCTCCTGTTAGGCCATCATCTACACGACATAGCCCTGAATTTTCCAATGCGCAGCTCTTTGCAAAAGAGAGATATTGGCAAGGAAAAGCTGTATTGTACCTTTGCATTTTTCTCCCAAACGAAGGACACTAGAATTAAAATTTTAAAGCCTCCTGTTAGGCCATCATCTACACGACATAGCCCTGAATTTTCCAATGCGCAGCTCTTTGCAAAAGAGAGATATTGGCAAGGAAAAGCTGTCTTGTACCTTTGCATTTTTCTCCCAAACGAAGGACACTAGAAAGAAAATTTTAAAGCCTCCTGTTAGGCCATCATTTACACGACATAGCCCTTAATTTTCCAATGCGCAGCTCTTTGCAAAAGAGAGATATTGGCAAGGAAAAGCTGTCTTGTACCTTTGCATTTTTCTCCCAAACGAAGGTCACTAGAAAGAAAATTTTAAAGCCTCCTGTTAGGCCATCATCTACACGACATAGCCCTGAATTTTCCAATGCGCAGCTCTTTGCAAAAGAGAGATATTGGCAAGGAAAAGCTGTATTGTACCTTTGCATTTTTCTCCCAAACGAAGGACACTAGAATTAAAATTTTAAAGCCTCCTGTTAGGCCATCATCTACACGACATAGCCCTGAATTTTCCAATGCGTAGCTCTTTGCAAAAGAGAGATATTGGCAAGGAAAAGCTGTCTTGTACCTTTGCATTTTTCTCCCAAACGAAGGACACTAGAAAGAAAATTTTAAAGCCTCCTGTTAGGCCATCATCTACACGACATAGCCCTGAATTTTCCAATGCGCAGCTCTTTGCAAAAGAGAGATATTGGCAAGGAAAAGCTGTCTTGTACCTTTGCATTTTTCTCCCAAACGAAGGACACTAGAAAGAAAATTTTAAAGCCTCCTGTTAGGCCATCATTTACACGACATAGCCCTTAATTTTCCAATGCGCAGCTCTTTGCAAAAGAGAGATATTGGCAAGGAAAAGCTGTCTTGTACCTTTGCATTTTTCTCCCAAACGAAGGTCACTAGAAAGAAAATTTTAAAGCCTCCTGTTAGGCCATCATCTACACGACATAGCCCTGAATTTTCCAATGCGCAGCTCTTTGCAAAAGAGAGATATTGGCAAGGAAAAGCTGTATTGTACCTTTGCATTTTTCTCCCAAACGAAGGACACTAGAATTAAAATTTTAAAGCCTCCTGTTAGGCCATCATCTACACGACATAGCCCTGAATTTTCCAATGCGTAGCTCTTTGCAAAAGAGAGATATTGGCAAGGAAAAGCTGTCTTGTACCTTTGCATTTTTCTCCCAAACGAAGGACACTAGAAAGAAAATTTTAAAGCCTCCTGATAGGCCATCATCTACACGACATAGCCCTGAATTTTCCAATGCGCAGCTCTTTGCAAAAGAGAGATATTGGCAAGGAAAAGCTGTCTTGTACCTTTGCATTTTTCTCCCAAACGAAGGACACTAGAAAGAAAATTTTAAAGCCTCCTGTTAGGCCATCATCTACACGACATAGCCCTGAATTTTCCAATGCGCAGCTCTTTGCAAAAGAGAAATATTGGCAAGGAAAAGCTGTCTTGTACCTTTGCATTTTTCTCCCAAACGAAGGACACTAGAAAGATAATTTTAAAGCCTCCTGTTAGGCCATCATCTACACGACATAGCCCTGAATTTTCCAATGCGCAGCTCTTTGCAAAAGAGAGATATTGGCAAGGAAAAGCTGTCTTGTACCTTTGCATTTTTCTCCCAAACGAAGGTCACTAGAAAGAAAATTTTAAAGCCTCCTGTTAGGCCATAATCTACACGACATAGCCCTGAATTTTCCAATGCGTAGCTCTTTGCAAAAGAGAGATATTGGCAAGGAAAAGCTGTCTTGTACCTTTGCATTTTTCTCCCAAACGAAGGACACTAGAAAGAAAATTTTAAAGCCTCCTGTTAGGCCATCATCTACACGACATAGCCCTGAATTTTCCAATGCGCAGCTCTTTGCAAAAGAGAGATATTGGCAAGGAAAAGCTGTCTTGTACCTTTGCATTTTTCTCCCAAACGAAGGACACTAGAAAGAAAATTTTAAAGCCTCCTGTTAGGCCATCATTTACACGACATAGCCCTTAATTTTCCAATGCGCAGCTCTTTGCAAAAGAGAGATATTGGCAAGGAAAAGCTGTCTTGTACCTTTGCATTTTTCTCCCAAACGAAGGACACTAGAAAGAAAATTTTAAAGCCTCCTGTTTAGACCATCATCTACACGGCATAGCCATGAATTTTCCAATGCGCAGCTCTTTGCAAAAGAGAGATATTGGCAAAGAAAAGCTGTATTGTACCTTTGCATTTTTCTCCCAAACGAAGGACACTAGAATTAAAATTTTAAAGCCTCCTGTTAGGACATCATCTACACGACATAGCCCTGAATTTTCCAATGCGTAGCTCTTTGCAAAAGAGAGATATTGGCAAGGAAAAGCTGTCTTGTACCTTTGCATTTTTCTCCCAAACGAAGGTCACTAGAAAGAAAATTTTAAAGCCTCCTGTTAGGCCATCATCTACACGACATAGCCCTGAATTTTCCAATGCGCAGCTCTTTGCAAAAGAGAGATATTGGCAAGGAAAAGTTGTCTTGTACCTTTGCATTTTTCTCCCAAACGAAGGACACTAGAAAGAAAATTTTAAAGCCTCCTGTTAGGCCATCATCTACACGACATAGCCCTGAATTTTCCAATGCGCAGCTCTTTGCAAAAGAGAGATATTGGCAAGGAAAAGCTGTCTTGTACCTTTGCATTTTTCTCCCAAACGAAGGACACTAGAAAGAAAATTTTAAAGCCTCCTGATAGGCCATCATCTACACGACATAGCCCTGAATTTTCCAATGCGCAGCTCTTTGCAAAAGAGAAATATTGGCAAGGAAAAGCTGTCTTGTACCTTTGCATTTTTCTCCCAAACGAAGGACACTAGAAAGATAATTTTAAAGCCTCCTGTTAGGCCATCATCTACACGACATAGCCCTGAATTTTCCAATGCGCAGCTCTTTGCAAAAGAGAGATATTGGCAAGGAAAAGCTGTCTTGTACCTTTGCATTTTTCTCCCAAACGAAGGTCACTAGAAAGAAAATTTTAAAGCCTCCTGTTAGGCCATAATCTACACGACATAGCCCTGAATTTTCCAATGCGTAGCTCTTTGCAAAAGAGAGATATTGGCAAGGAAAAGCTGTCTTGTACCTTTGCATTTTTCTCCCAAACGAAGGACACTAGAAAGAAAATTTTAAAGCCTCCTGTTAGGCCATCATCTACACGACATAGCCCTGAATTTTCCAATGCGCAGCTCTTTGCAAAAGAGAGATATTGGCAAGGAAAAGCTGTCTTGTACCTTTGCATTTTTCTCCCAAACGAAGGACACTAGAAAGATAATTTTAAAGCCTCCTGTTAGGCCATCATCTACACGACATAGCCCAGAATTTTCCAATGCGCAGCTCTTTGCAAAAGAGAGATATTGGCAAGGAAAAGCTGTCTTGTACCTTTGCATTTTTCTCCCAAACGAAGGTCACTAGAAAGAAATTTTTAAAGCCTCCTGTTAGGCCATCATCTACACGACATTGCCCTGAATTTTCCAATGCGTAGCTCTTTGCAAAAGAGAGATATTGGCAAGGAAAAGCTGTCTTGTACCTTTGCATTTTTCTCCCAAATGAAGGACACTAGAAAGAAAATTTTAAAGCCTCCTGTTAGGCCATCATCTACACGACATAGCCCTGAATTTTCCAATGCGTAGCTCTTTGCAAAAGAGAGATATTGGCAAGGAAAAGCTGTCTTGTACCTTTGCATTTTTCTCCCAAACGAAGGTCACTAGAAAGAAAATTTTAAAGCCTCCTGTTAGGCCATCATCTACACGACATAGCCCTGAATTTTCCAATGCGCAGCTCTTTGCAAAAGAGAGATATTGGCAAGGAAAAGCTGTATTGTACCTTTGCATTTTTCTCCCAAACGAAGGACACTAGAATTAAAATTTTAAAGCCTCCTGTTAGGCCATCATCTACACGACATAGCCCTGAATTTTCCAATGCGTAGCTCTTTGCAAAAGAGAGATATTGGCAAGGAAAAGCTGTCTTGTACCTTTGCATTTTTCTCCCAAACGAAGGACACTAGAAAGAAAATTTTAAAGCCTCCTGTTAGGCCATCATCTACACGACATAGCCCTGAATTTTCCAATGCGTAGCTCTTTGCAAAAGAGAGATATTGGCAAGGAAAAGCTGTCTTGTACCTTTGCATTTTTCTCCCAAACGAAGGTCACTAGAAAGAAAATTTTAAAGCCTCCTGTTAGGCCATCATCTACACGACATAGCCCTGAATTTTCCAATGCGCAGCTCTTTGCAAAAGAGAGATATTGGCAAGGAAAAGCTGTATTGTACCTTTGCATTTTTCTCCCAAACGAAGGACACTAGAATTTAAATTTTAAAGCCTCCTGTTAGGCCATCATCTACACGACATAGCCCTGAATTTTCCAATGCGTAGCTCTTTGCAAAAGAGAGATATTGGCAAGGAAAAGCTGTCTTGTACCTTTGCATTTTTCTCCCAAACGAAGGACACTAGAATTAAAATTTTAAAGCCTCCTGTTAGTGCTTCATCTACACGGCATAGCACTAAATTTTCCAATGCGTAGCTCTTTGCAAAAGAGAGATATTGGCAAGGAAAAGCTGTCTTGTACCTTTGCATTTTTCTCCCAACGAAGGTCACTAGAAAGAAAATTTTAAAGCCTCCTGTTAAGCCATCATCTACACGACATAGCCCTGAATTTTCCAATGCGTAGCTCTTTGCAAAAGAGAGATATTGGCAAGGAAAAGCTGTATTGTACCTTTGCATTTTTCTCCCAAACGAAGGACACTAGAATTAAAATTTTAAAGCCTCCTGTTAGGCCATCATCTACACGACATAGCCCTGAATTTTCCAATGCGTAGCTCTTTGCAAAAGAGAGATATTGGCAAGGAAAAGCTGTCTTGTACCTTTGCATTTTTCTCCCAAACGAAGGTCACTAGAAAGAAAATTTTAAAGCCTCCTGTTAGGCCATCATCTACACGACATAGCCCTGAATTTTCCAATGCGCAGCTCTTTGCAAAAGAGAGATATTGGCAAGGAAAAGCTGTCTTGTACCTTTGCATTTTTCTCCCAAACGAAGGACACTAGAAAGAAAATTTTAAAGCCTCCTGATAGGCCATCATCTACACGACATAGCCCTGAATTTTCCAATGCGCAGCTCTTTGCAAAAGAGAGATATTGGCAAGGAAAAGCTGTCTTGTACCTTTGCATTTTTCTCCCAAACGAAGGACACTAGAAAGAAAATTTTAAAGCCTCCTGTTAGGCCATCATCTACACGACATAGCCCTGAATTTTCCAATGCGCAGCTCTTTGCAAAATAGAAATATTGGCAAGGAAAAGCTGTCTTGTACCTTTGCATTTTTCTCCCAAACGAAGGACACTAGAAAGATAATTTTAAAGCCTCCTGTTAGGCCATCATCTACACGACATAGCCCTGAATTTTCCAATGCGCAGCTCTTTGCAAAAGAGAGATATTGGCAAGGAAAAGCTGTCTTGTACCTTTGCATTTTTCTCCCAAACGAAGGTCACTAGAAAGAAAATTTTAAAGCCTCCTGTTAGGCCATAATCTACACGACATAGCCCTGAATTTTCCAATGCGTAGCTCTTTGCAAAAGAGAGATATTGGCAAGGAAAAGCTGTCTTGTACCTTTGCATTTTTCTCCCAAACGAAGGACACTAGAAAGAAAATTTTAAAGCCTCCTGTTAGGCCATCATCTACACGACATAGCCCTGAATTTTCCAATGCGCAGCTCTTTGCAAAAGAGAGATATTGGCAAGGAAAAGCTGTCTTGTACCTTTGCATTTTTCTCCCAAACGAAGGACACTAGAAAGATAATTTTAAAGCCTCCTGTTAGGCCATCATCTACACGACATAGCCCAGAATTTTCCAATGCGCAGCTCTTTGCAAAAGAGAGATATTGGCAAGGAAAAGCTGTCTTGTACCTTTGCATTTTTCTCCCAAACGAAGGTCACTAGAAAGAAAATTTTAAAGCCTCCTGTTAGGCCATCATCTACACGACATAGCCCTGAATTTTCCAATGCGTAGCTCTTTGCAAAAGAGAGATATTGGCAAGGAAAAGCTGTCTTGTACCTTTGCATTTTTCTCCCAAATGAAGGACACTAGAAAGAAAATTTTAAAGCCTCCTGTTAGGCCATCATCTACACGACATAGCCCTGAATTTTCCAATGCGTAGCTCTTTGCAAAAGAGAGATATTGGCAAGGAAAAGCTGTCTTGTACCTTTGCATTTTTCTCCCAAACGAAGGTCACTAGAAAGAAAATTTTAAAGCCTCCTGTTAGGCCATCATCTACACGACATAGCCCTGAATTTTCCAATGCGCAGCTCTTTGCAAAAGAGAGATATTGGCAAGGAAAAGCTGTATTGTACCTTTGCATTTTTCTCCCAAACGAAGGACACTAGAATTAAAATTTTAAAGCCTCCTGTTAGGCCATCATCTACACGACATAGCCCTGAATTTTCCAATGCGTAGCTCTTTGCAAAAGAGAGATATTGGCAAGGAAAAGCTGTCTTGTACCTTTGCATTTTTCTCCCAAACGAAGGTCACTAGAAAGAATATTTTAAAGTCTCCTGTTAGGCCATCATCTACACGACATAGCCCTGAATTTTCCAATGCGCAGCTCTTTGCAAAAGAGAGATATTGGCAAGGAAAAGTTGTCTTGTACCTTTGCATTTTTCTCCCAAACGAAGGACACTAGAAAGAAAATTTTAAAGCCTCCTGTTAGGCCATCATCTACACGACATAGCCCTGAATTTTCCAATGTGCAGCTCTTTGCAAAAGAGAGATATTGGCAAGGAAAAGCTGTCTTGTACCTTTGCATTTTTCTCCCAAACGAAGGACACTAGAATGAAAATTTTAAAGCCTCCTGTTAGTGCTTCATCTACACGGCATAGCCCTGAATTTTCCAATGCGTAGCTCTTTGCAAAAGAGAGATATTGGCAAGGAAAAGCTGTCTTGTACCTTTGCATTTTTCTCCCAAACGAAGGACACTAGAATTAAAATTTTAAAGCCTCCTGTTAGTGCTTCATCTACACGGCATAGCACTAAATTTTCCAATGCGTAGCTCTTTGCAAAAGAGAGATATTGGCAAGAAAAGCTGTCTTGTACCTTTGCATTTTTCTCCCAAACGAAGGACACTAGAATTAAAATTTTAAAGCCTCCTGTTAGGCCATCATCTACACGACATAGCCCTGAATTTTCCAATGCGTAGCTCTTTGCAAAAGAGAGATATTGGCAAGGAAAAGCTGTCTTGTACCTTTGCATTTTTCTCCCAACGAAGGTCACTAGAAAGAAAATTTTAAAGCCTCCTGTTAAGCCATCATCTACACGACATAGCCCTGAATTTTCCAATGCGTAGCTCTTTGCAAAAGAGAGATATTGGCAAGGAAAAGCTGTCTTGTACCTTTGCATTTTTCTCCCAAATGAAGGACACTAGAAAGAAAATTTTAAAGCCTCCTGTTAGGCCATCATCTACACGACATAGCCCTGAATTTTCCAATGCGCAGCTCTTTGCAAAAGAGAGATATTGGCAAGGAAAAGCTGTCTTGTACCTTTGCATTTTTCTCCCAAACGAAGGACACTAGAAAGAAAATTTTAAAGCCTCCTGTTAGGCCATCATTTACACGACATAGCCCTTAATTTTCCAATGCGCAGCTCTTTGCAAAAGAGAGATATTGGCAAGGAAAAGCTGTCTTGTACCTTTGCATTTTTCTCCCAAACGAAGGACACTAGAAAGAAAATTTTAAAGCCTCCTGTTTAGACCATCATCTACACGGCATAGCCATGAATTTTCCAATGCGCAGCTCTTTGCAAAAGAGAGATATTGGCAAGGAAAAGCTGTATTGTACCTTTGCATTTTTCTCCCAAACGAAGGACACTAGAATTAAAATTTTAAAGCCTCCTGTTAGGCCATCATCTACACGACATAGCCCTGAATTTTCCAATGCGTAGCTCTTTGCAAAAGAGAGATATTGGCAAGGAAAAGCTGTCTTGTACCTTTGCATTTTTCTCCCAAACGAAGGTCACTAGAAAGAAAATTTTAAAGCCTCCTGTTAGGCCATCATCTACACGACATAGCCCTGAATTTTCCAATGCGCAGCTCTTTGCAAAAGAGAGATATTGGCAAGGAAAAGTTGTCTTGTACCTTTGCATTTTTCTCCCAAACGAAGGACACTAGAAAGAAAATTTTAAAGCCTCCTGTTAGGCCATCATCTACACGACATAGCCCTGAATTTTCCAATGCGCAGCTCTTTGCAAAAGAGAGATATTGGCAAGGAAAAGCTGTCTTGTACCTTTGCATTTTTCTCCCAAACGAAGGACACTAGAAAGAAAATTTTAAAGCCTCCTGATAGGCCATCATCTACACGACATAGCCCTGAATTTTCCAATGCGCAGCTCTTTGCAAAAGAGAGATATTTGCAAGGAAAAGCTGTCTTGTACCTTTGCATTTTTCTCCCAAACGAAGGACACTAGAAAGAAAATTTTAAAGCCTCCTGATAGGCCATCATCTACACGACATAGCCCTGAATTTTCCAATGCGCAGCTCTTTGCAAAAGAGAGATATTGGCAAGGAAAAGCTGTCTTGTACCTTTGCATTTTTCTCCCAAACGAAGGACACTAGAATGAAAATTTTAAAGCCTCCTGTTAGGCCATCATCTACACGACATAGCCCTGAATTTTCCAATGCGCAGCTCTTTGCAAAAGAGAAATATTGGCAAGGAAAAGCTGTCTTGTACCTTTGCATTTTTCTCCCAAACGAAGGACACTAGAAAGATAATTTTAAAGCCTCCTGTTAGGCCATCATCTACACGACATAGCCCTGAATTTTCCAATGCGCAGCTCTTTGCAAAAGAGAGATATTGGCAAGGAAAAGCTGTCTTGTACCTTTGCATTTTTCTCCCAAACGAAGGTCACTAGAAAGAAAATTTTAAAGCCTCCTGTTAGGCCATAATCTACACGACATAGCCCTGAATTTTCCAATGCGTAGCTCTTTGCAAAAGAGAGATATTGGCAAGGAAAAGCTGTCTTGTACCTTTGCATTTTTCTCCCAAACGAAGGACACTAGAAAGAAAATTTTAAAGCCTCCTGTTAGGCCATCATTTACACGACATAGCCCTTAATTTTCCAATGCGCAGCTCTTTGCAAAAGAGAGATATTGGCAAGGAAAAGCTGTCTTGTACCTTTGCATTTTTCTCCCAAACGAAGGACACTAGAAAGATAATTTTAAAGCCTCCTGTTAGGCCATCATCTACACGACATAGCCCTGAATTTTCCAATGCGCAGCTCTTTGCAAAAGAGAGATATTGGCAAGGAAAAGCTGTCTTGTACCTTTGCATTTTTCTCCCAAACGAAGGACACTAGAAAGAAAATTTTAAAGCCTCCTGTTAGGCCATCATCTACACGACATAGCCCTGAATTTTCCAATGCGTAGCTCTTTGCAAAAGAGAGATATTGGCAAGGAAAAGCTGTCTTGTACCTTTGCATTTTTCTCCCAAACGAAGGTCACTAGAAAGAAAATTTTAAAGCCTCCTGTTAGGCCATCATCTACACGACATAGCCCTGAATTTTCCAATGCGCAGCTCTTTGCAAAAGAGAGATATTGGCAAGGAAAAGTTGTCTTGTACCTTTGCATTTTTCTCCCAAACGAAGGACACTAGAAAGAAAATTTTAAAGCCTCCTGTTAGGCCATCATCTACACGACATAGCCCTGAATTTTCCAATGCGCAGCTCTTTGCAAAAGAGAGATATTGGCAAGGAAAAGCTGTCTTGTACCTTTGCATTTTTCTCCCAAACGAAGGACACTAGAAAGAAAATTTTAAAGCCTCCTGATAGGCCATCATCTACACGACATAGCCCTGAATTTTCCAATGCGCAGCTCTTTGCAAAAGAGAGATATTTGCAAGGAAAAGCTGTCTTGTACCTTTGCATTTTTCTCCCAAACGAAGGACACTAGAAAGAAAATTTTAAAGCCTCCTGATAGGCCATCATCTACACGACATAGCCCTGAATTTTCCAATGCGCAGCTCTTTGCAAAAGAGAGATATTGGCAAGGAAAAGCTGTCTTGTACCTTTGCATTTTTCTCCCAAACGAAGGACACTAGAATGAAAATTTTAAAGCCTCCTGTTAGGCCATCATCTACACGACATAGCCCTGAATTTTCCAATGCGCAGCTCTTTGCAAAAGAGAAATATTGGCAAGGAAAAGCTGTCTTGTACCTTTGCATTTTTCTCCCAAACGAAGGACACTAGAAAGATAATTTTAAAGCCTCCTGTTAGGCCATCATCTACACGACATAGCCCTGAATTTTCCAATGCGCAGCTCTTTGCAAAAGAGAGATATTGGCAAGGAAAAGCTGTCTTGTACCTTTGCATTTTTCTCCCAAACGAAGGACACTAGAAAGATAATTTTAAAGCCTCCTGTTAGGCCATCATCTACACGACATAGCCCAGAATTTTCCAATGCGCAGCTCTTTGCAAAAGAGAGATATTGGCAAGGAAAAGCTGTCTTGTACCTTTGCATTTTTCTCCCAAACGAAGGTCACTAGAAAGAAAATTTTAAAGCCTCCTGTTAGGCCTTCATCTACACGACATAGCCCTGAATTTTCCAATGCGTAGCTCTTTGCAAAAGAGAGATATTGGCAAGGAAAAGCTGTCTTGTACCTTTGCATTTTTCTCCCAAATGAAGGACACTAGAAAGAAAATTTTAAAGCCTCCTGTTAGGCCATCATCTACACGACATAGCCCTGAATTTTCCAATGCGTAGCTCTTTGCAAAAGAGAGATATTGGCAAGGAAAAGCTGTCTTGTACCTTTGCATTTTTCTCCCAAACGAAGGACACTAGAATTAAAATTTTAAAGCCTCCTGTTAGGCCATCATCTACACGACATAGCCCTGAATTTTCCAATGCGTAGCTCTTTGCAAAAGAGAGATATTGGCAAGGAAAAGCTGTCTTGTACCTTTGCATTTTTCTCCCAAACGAAGGTCACTAGAAAGAAAATTTTAAAGCCTCCTGTTAGGCCATCATCTACACGACATAGCCCTGAATTTTCCAATGCGCAGCTCTTTGCAAAAGAGAGATATTGGCAAGGAAAAGTTGTCTTGTACCTTTGCATTTTTCTCCCAAACGAAGGACACTAGAAAGAAAATTTTAAAGCCTCCTGTTAGGCCATCATCTACACGACATAGCCCTGAATTTTCCAATGCGCAGCTCTTTGCAAAAGAGAGATATTGGCAAGGAAAAGCTGTCTTGTACCTTTGCATTTTTCTCCCAAACGAAGGACACTAGAATGAAAATTTTAAAGCCTCCTGTTAATGCTTCATCTACACGGCATAGCCCTGAATTTTCCAATGCGTAGCTCTTTGCAAAAGAGAGATATTGGCAAGGAAAAGCTGTCTTGTACCTTTGCATTTTTCTCCCAAACGAAGGACACTAGAATTAAAATTTTAAAGCCTCCTGTTAGTGCTTCACCTACACGGCATAGCACTAAATTTTCCAATGCGTAGCTCTTTGCAAAAGAGAGATATTGGCAAGAAAAGCTGTCTTGTACCTTTGCATTTTTCTCCCAAACGAAGGACACTAGAATTAAAATTTTAAAGCCTCCTGTTAGGCCATCATCTACACGACATAGCCCTGAATTTTCCAATGCGTAGCTCTTTGCAAAAGAGAGATATTGGCAAGGAAAAGCTGTCTTGTACCTTTGCATTTTTCTCCCAACGAAGGTCACTAGAAAGAAAATTTTAAAGCCTCCTGTTAAGCCATCATCTACACGACATAGCCCTGAATTTTCCAATGCGTAGCTCTTTGCAAAAGAGAGATATTGGCAAGGAAAAGCTGTCTTGTACCTTTGCATTTTTCTCCCAAATGAAGGACACTAGAAAGAAAATTTTAAAGCCTCCTGTTAGGCCATCATCTACACGACATAGCCCTGAATTTTCCAATGCGCAGCTCTTTGCAAAAGAGAGATATTGGCAAGGAAAAGCTGTCTTGTACCTTTGCATTTTTCTCCCAAACGAAGGACACTAGAAAGAAAATTTTAAAGCCTCCTGTTAGGCCATCATTTACACGACATAGCCCTTAATTTTCCAATGCGCAGCTCTTTGCAAAAGAGAGATATTGGCAAGGAAAAGCTGTCTTGTACCTTTGCATTTTTCTCCCAAACGAAGGACACTAGAAAGAAAATTTTAAAGCCTCCTGTTTAGACCATCATCTACACGGCATAGCCATGAATTTTCCAATGCGCAGCTCTTTGCAAAAGAGAGATATTGGCAAGGAAAAGCTGTATTGTACCTTTGCATTTTTCTCCCAAACGAAGGACACTAGAATTAAAATTTTAAAGCCTCCTGTTAGGCCATCATCTACACGACATAGCCCTGAATTTTCCAATGCGTAGCTCTTTGCAAAAGAGAGATATTGGCAAGGAAAAGCTGTCTTGTACCTTTGCATTTTTCTCCCAAACGAAGGTCACTAGAAAGAAAATTTTAAAGCCTCCTGTTAGGCCATCATCTACACGACATAGCCCTGAATTTTCCAATGCGCAGCTCTTTGCAAAAGAGAGATATTGGCAAGGAAAAGTTGTCTTGTACCTTTGCATTTTTCTCCCAAACGAAGGACACTAGAAAGAAAATTTTAAAGCCTCCTGTTAGGCCATCATCTACACGACATAGCCCTGAATTTTCCAATGCGCAGCTCTTTGCAAAAGAGAGATATTGGCAAGGAAAAGCTGTCTTGTACCTTTGCATTTTTCTCCCAAACGAAGGACACTAGAAAGAAAATTTTAAAGCCTCCTGTTAGGCCATCATCTACACGACATAGCCCTGAATTTTCCAATGCGCAGCTCTTTGCAAAAGAGAGATATTGGCAAGGAAAAGCTGTCTTGTACCTTTGCATTTTTCTCCCAACGAAGGTCACTAGAAAGAAAATTTTAAAGCCTCCTGTTAAGCCATCATCTACACGACATAGCCCTGAATTTTCCAATGCGTAGCTCTTTGCAAAAGAGAGATATTGGCAAGGAAAAGCTGTCTTGTACCTTTGCATTTTTCTCCCAAACGAAGGACACTAGAAAGAAAATTTTAAAGCCTCCTGTTAGGCCATCATTTACACGACATAGCCCTTAATTTTCCAATGCGCAGCTCTTTGCAAAAGAGAGATATTGGCAAGGAAAAGCTGTCTTGTACCTTTGCATTTTTCTCCCAAACGAAGGACACTAGAAAGAAAATTTTAAAGCCTCCTGTTTAGACCATCATCTACACGGCATAGCCATGAATTTTCCAATGCGCAGCTCTTTGCAAAAGAGAGATATTGGCAAAGAAAAGCTGTATTGTACCTTTGCATTTTTCTCCCAAACGAAGGACACTAGAATTAAAATTTTAAAGCCTCCTGTTAGGACATCATCTACACGACATAGCCCTGAATTTTCCAATGCGTAGCTCTTTGCAAAAGAGAGATATTGGCAAGGAAAAGCTGTCTTGTACCTTTGCATTTTTCTCCCAAACGAAGGTCACTAGAAAGAAAATTTTAAAGCCTCCTGTTAGGCCATCATCTACACGACATAGCCCTGAATTTTCCAATGCGCAGCTCTTTGCAAAAGAGAGATATTGGCAAGGAAAAGTTGTCTTGTACCTTTGCATTTTTCTCCCAAACGAAGGACACTAGAAAGAAAATTTTAAAGCCTCCTGTTAGGCCATCATCTACACGACATAGCCCTGAATTTTCCAATGCGCAGCTCTTTGCAAAAGAGAGATATTGGCAAGGAAAAGCTGTCTTGTACCTTTGCATTTTTCTCCCAAACGAAGGACACTAGAAAGAAAATTTTAAAGCCTCCTGATAGGCCATCATCTACACGACATAGCCCTGAATTTTCCAATGCGCAGCTCTTTGCAAAAGAGAGATATTGGCAAGGAAAAGCTGTCTTGTACCTTTGCATTTTTCTCCCAAACGAAGGACACTAGAAAGAAAATTTTAAAGCCTCCTGTTAGGCCATCATCTACACGACATAGCCCTGAATTTTCCAATGCGCAGCTCTTTGCAAAAGAGAAATATTGGCAAGGAAAAGCTGTCTTGTACCTTTGCATTTTTCTCCCAAACGAAGGACACTAGAAAGATAATTTTAAAGCCTCCTGTTAGGCCATCATCTACACGACATAGCCCTGAATTTTCCAATGCGCAGCTCTTTGCAAAAGAGAGATATTGGCAAGGAAAAGCTGTCTTGTACCTTTGCATTTTTCTCCCAAACGAAGGTCACTAGAAAGAAAATTTTAAAGCCTCCTGTTAGGCCATAATCTACACGACATAGCCCTGAATTTTCCAATGCGTAGCTCTTTGCAAAAGAGAGATATTGGCAAGGAAAAGCTGTCTTGTACCTTTGCATTTTTCTCCCAAACGAAGGACACTAGAAAGAAAATTTTAAAGCCTCCTGTTAGGCCATCATCTACACGACATAGCCCTGAATTTTCCAATGCGCAGCTCTTTGCAAAAGAGAGATATTGGCAAGGAAAAGCTGTCTTGTACCTTTGCATTTTTCTCCCAAACGAAGGACACTAGAAAGATAATTTTAAAGCCTCCTGTTAGGCCATCATCTACACGACATAGCCCAGAATTTTCCAATGCGCAGCTCTTTGCAAAAGAGAGATATTGGCAAGGAAAAGCTGTCTTGTACCTTTGCATTTTTCTCCCAAACGAAGGTCACTAGAAAGAAAATTTTAAAGCCTCCTGTTAGGCCATCATCTACACGACATAGCCCTGAATTTTCCAATGCGTAGCTCTTTGCAAAAGAGAGATATTGGCAAGGAAAAGCTGTCTTGTACCTTTGCATTTTTCTCCCAAACGAAGGACACTAGAAAGAAAATTTTAAAGCCTCCTGTTAGGCCATCATCTACACGACATAGCCCTGAATTTTCCAATGCGCAGCTCTTTGCAAAAGAGAGATATTGGCAAGGAAAAGCTGTCTTGTACCTTTGCATTTTTCTCCCAAACGAAGGACACTAGAAAGATAATTTTAAAGCCTCCTGTTAGGCCATCATCTACACGACATAGCCCTGAATTTTCCAATGCGCAGCTCTTTGCAAAAGAGAGATATTGGCAAGGAAAAGCTGTCTTGTACCTTTGCATTTTTCTCCCAAACGAAGGACACTAGAAAGATAATTTTAAAGCCTCCTGTTAGGCCATCATCTACACGACATAGCCCTGAATTTTCCAATGCGCAGCTCTTTGCAAAAGAGAGATATTGGTAAGGAAAAGCTGTCTTGTACCTTTGCATTTTTCTCCCAAACGAAGGTCACTAGAAAGAAAATTTTAAAGCCTCCTGTTAGGCCATCATCTACACGACATAGCCCTGAATTTTCCAATGCGTAGCTCTTTGCAAAAGAGAGATATTGGCAAGGAAAAGCTGTCTTGTACCTTTGCATTTTTTTCCCAAACGAAGGACACTAGAAAGAAAATTTTAAAGCCTCCTGTTAGGCCATCATCTACACGACATAGCCCTGAATTTTCCAATGCGCAGCTCTTTGCAAAAGAGAGATATTGGCAAGGAAAAGCTGTCTTGTACCATTGCATTTTTCTCCCAAACGAAGGACACTAGAAAGAAAATTTTAAAGCCTCCTGTTAGGCCATCATCTACACGACATAGCCCTGAATTTTCCAATACGTAGCTCTTTGCAAAAGAGAGATATTGGCAAGGAAAAGCTGTCTTGTACCTTTGCATTTTTCTCCCAAACGAAGGACACTAGAAAGAAAATTTTAAAGCCTCCTGTTAGGCCATTATCTACACGACATAGCCCTGAATTTTCCAATGCGCAGCTCTTTGCAAAAGAGAGATATTGGCAAGGAAAAGCTGTCTTGTACCTTTGCATTTTTCTCCCAAACGAAGGACACTAGAAAGAAAATTTTAAAGCCTCCTGTTAGGCCATCATCTACACGACATAGCCCTGAATTTTCCAATGCGCAGCTCTTTGCAAAAGAGAGATATTGGCAAGGAAAAGCTGTCTAGTACCTTTGCATTTTTCTCCCAAACGAAGGTCACTAGAAAGAAAATTTTAAAGCCTCCTGTTAGGCCATCATCTACACGACATAGCCCTGAATTTTCCAATGCGTAGCTCTTTGCAAAAGAGAGATATTGGCAAGGAAAAGCTGTCTTGTACCTTTGCATTTTTCTCCCAAACGAAGGACACTAGAAAGAAAATTTTAAAGCCTCCTGTTAGGCCATCATCTACACGACATAGCCCTGAATTTTCCAATGTGCAGCTCTTTGCAAAAGAGAGATATTGGCAAGGAAAAGCTGTCTTGTACCATTGCATTTTTCTCCCAAACGAAGGACACTAGAAAGAACATTTTAAAGCCTCCTGTTAGGCCATCATCTACACGGCATAGCCATGAATTTTCCAATGCGCAGCTCTTTGCAAAAGAGAGATATTGGCAAGAAAAAGCTATCTTGTACCTTTGTATTTTTCTCCCAAACGAAGGACACTAGAATTAAAATTTTCCAATGCGCAGCTCTTTGCAAAAGAGAGATATTGGCAAGGAAAAGCTGTCTTGTACCTTTGCATATTTCTCCCAAACGAAGGACACTAGAAAGAAAATTTTAAAGCCTCCTGTTAGGCCATCATCTACACGACATAGCCCTGAATTTTCCAATGCGCAGCTCTTTGCAAAAGAGAGATATTGGCAAGGAAAAGCTGTCTTGTACCATTGCATTTTTCTCCCAAACGAAGGACACTAGAAAGAACATTTTAAAGCCTCCTGTTAGGCCATCATCTACACGACATAGCTCTGAATTTTCCAATGCGCAGCTCTATGCAAAAGAGAGATATTGGCAAGGAAAAGCTGTCTTGTACCTTTGCATTTTTCTCCCAAACGAAGGTCACTAGAAAGAAAATTTTAAAGCCTCCTGTTAGGCCATCATCTACACGACATAGCCCTTAATTTTCCAATGCGCAGCTCTTTGCAAAAGAGAGATATTGGCAAGGAAAAGCTGTCTTGTACCTTTGCATTTTTCTCCCAAACGAAGGACACTAGAATTAAAATTTTAAAGCCTCCTGTTAGGCCATCATCTACACGACATAGCCCTGAATTTTCCAATGCGTAGCTCTTTGCAAAAGAGAGATATTGGCAAGGAAAAGCTGTCTTGTACCTTTGCATTTTTCTCCCAAACGAAGGTCACTAGAAAGAAAATTTTAAAGCCTCCTGTTAGGCCATCATCTACACGACATAGCCCTGAATTTTCCAATGCGCAGCTCTTTGCAAAAGAGAGATATTGGCAAGGAAAAGCTGTCTTGTACCTTTGCATTTTTCTCCCAAACGAAGGACACTAGAAAGAAAATTTTAAAGCCTCCTGTTAGGCCATCATCTACACGACATAGCCCTGAATTTTCCAATGCGCAGCTCTTTGCAAAAGAGAAATATTGGCAAGGAAAAGCTGTCTTGTACCTTTGCATTTTTCTCCCAAACGAAGGACACTAGAAAGATAATTTTAAAGCCTCCTGTTAGGCCATCATCTACACGACATAGCCCTGAATTTTCCAATGCGCAGCTCTTTGCAAAAGAGAGATATTGGCAAGGAAAAGCTGTCTTGTACCTTTGCATTTTTCTCCCAAACGAAGGTCACTAGAAAGAAAATTTTAAAGCCTCCTGTTAGGCCATAATCTACACAACATAGCCCTGAATTTTCCAATGCGTAGCTCTTTGCAAAAGAGAGATATTGGCAAGGAAAAGCTGTCTTGTACCTTTGCATTTTTCTCCCAAACGAAGGTCACTAGAAAGAAAATTTTAAAGCCTCCTGTTAGGCCATAATCTACACAACATAGCCCTGAATTTTCCAATGCGTAGCTCTTTGCAAAAGAGAGATATTGGCAAGGAAAAGCTGTCTTGTACCTTTGCATTTTTCTCCCAAACGAAGGACACTAGAAAGAAAATTTTAAAGCCTCCTGTTAGGCCATCATCTACACGACATAGCCCAGAATTTTCCAATGCGCAGCTCTTTGCAAAAGAGAGATATTGGCAAGGAAAAGCTGTCTTGTACCTTTGCATTTTTCTCCCAAACGAAGGTCACTAGAAAGAAAATTTTAAAGCCTCCTGTTAGGCCATCATCTACACGACATAGCCCTGAATTTTCCAATGCGTAGCTCTTTGCAAAAGAGAGATATTGGCAAGGAAAAGCTGTCTTGTACCTTTGCATTTTTCTCCCAAACGAAGGACACTAGAAAGAAAATTTTAAAGCCTCCTGTTAGGCCATCATCTACACGACATAGCCCTGAATTTTCCAATGCGCAGCTCTTTGCAAAAGAGAGATATTGGCAAGGAAAAGCTGTCTTGTACCTTTGCATTTTTCTCCCAAACGAAGGACACTAGAAAGAAAATTTTAAAGCCTCCTGTTAGGCCATCATCTACACGACATAGCCCTGAATTTTCCAATGCGCAGCTCTTTGCAAAAGAGAGATATTGGCAAGGAAAAGCTGTCTAGTACCTTTGCATTTTTCTCCCAAACGAAGGTCACTAGAAAGAAAATTTTAAAGCCTCCTGTTAGGCCATCATCTACACGACATAGCCCTGAATTTTCCAATGCGTAGCTCTTTGCAAAAGAGAGATATTGGCAAGGAAAAGCTGTCTTGTACCTTTGCATTTTTCTCCCAAACGAAGGACACTAGAAAGAAAATTTTAAAGCCTCCTGTTAGGCCATCATCTACACGACATAGCCCTGAATTTTCCAATGTGCAGCTCTTTGCAAAAGAGAGATATTGGCAAGGAAAAGCTGTCTTGTACCATTGCATTTTTCTCCCAAACGAAGGACACTAGAAAGAACATTTTAAAGCCTCCTGTTAGGCCATCATCTACACGGCATAGCCATGAATTTTCCAATGCGCAGCTCTTTGCAAAAGAGAGATATTGGCAAGAAAAAGCTATCTTGTACCTTTGTATTTTTCTCCCAAACGAAGGACACTAGAATTAAAATTTTCCAATGCGCAGCTCTTTGCAAAAGAGAGATATTGGCAAGGAAAAGCTGTCTTGTACCTTTGCATTTTTCTCCCAAACGAAGGACACTAGAAAGAAAATTTTAAAGCCTCCTGTTAGGCCATCATCTACACGACATAGCCCTGAATTTTCCAATGCGCAGCTCTTTGCAAAAGAGAGATATTGGCAAGGAAAAGCTGTCTTGTACCATTGCATTTTTCTCCCAAACGAAGGACACTAGAAAGAACATTTTAAAGCCTCCTGTTAGGCCATCATCTACACGACATAGCTCTGAATTTTCCAATGCACAGCTCTATGCAAAAGAGAGATATTGGCAAGGAAAAGCTGTCTTGTACCTTTGCATTTTTCTCCCAAACGAAGGTCACTAGAAAGAAAATTTTAAAGCCTCCTGTTAGGCCATCATCTACACGACATAGCCCTTAATTTTCCAATGCGCAGCTCTTTGCAAAAGAGAGATATTGGCAAGGAAAAGCTGTCTTGTACCTTTGCATTTTTCTCCCAAACGAAGGACACTAGAATTAAAATTTTAAAGCCTCCTGTTAGGCCATCATCTACACGACATAGCCCTGAATTTTCCAATGCGTAGCTCTTTGCAAAAGAGAGATATTGGCAAGGAAAAGCTGTCTTGTACCTTTGCATTTTTCTCCCAAACGAAGGTCACTAGAAAGAAAATTTTAAAGCCTCCTGTTAGGCCATCATCTACACGACATAGCCCTGAATTTTCCAATGCGCAGCTCTTTGCAAAAGAGAGATATTGGCAAGGAAAAGCTGTCTTGTACCTTTGCATTTTTCTCCCAAACGAAGGACACTAGAAAGAAAATTTTAAAGCCTCCTGATAGGCCATCATCTACACGACATAGCCCTGAATTTTCCAATGCGCAGCTCTTTGCAAAAGAGAGATATTGGCAAGGAAAAGCTGTCTTGTACCTTTGCATTTTTCTCCCAAACGAAGGACACTAGAAAGAAAATTTTAAAGCCTCCTGTTAGGCCATCATCTACACGACATAGCCCTGAATTTTCCAATGCGCAGCTCTTTGCAAAAGAGAAATATTGGCAAGGAAAAGCTGTCTTGTACCTTTGCATTTTTCTCCCAAACGAAGGACACTAGAAAGATAATTTTAAAGCCTCCTGTTAGGCCATCATCTACACGACATAGCCCTGAATTTTCCAATGCGCAGCTCTTTGCAAAAGAGAGATATTGGCAAGGAAAAGCTGTCTTGTACCTTTGCATTTTTCTCCCAAACGAAGGTCACTAGAAAGAAAATTTTAAAGCCTCCTGTTAGGCCATAATCTACACAACATAGCCCTGAATTTTCCAATGCGTAGCTCTTTGCAAAAGAGAGATATTGGCAAGGAAAAGCTGTCTTGTACCTTTGCATTTTTCTCCCAAACGAAGGACACTAGAAAGAAAATTTTAAAGCCTCCTGTTAGGCCATCATCTACACGACATAGCCCTGAATTTTCCAATGCGCAGCTCTTTGCAAAAGAGAGATATTGGCAAGGAAAAGCTGTCTTGTACCTTTGCATTTTTCTCCCAAACGAAGGACACTAGAAAGATAATTTTAAAGCCTCCTGTTAGGCCATCATCTACACGACATAGCCCAGAATTTTCCAATGCGCAGCTCTTTGCAAAAGAGAGATATTGGCAAGGAAAAGCTGTCTTGTACCTTTGCATTTTTCTCCCAAACGAAGGTCACTAGAAAGAAAATTTTAAAGCCTCCTGTTAGGCCATCATCTACACGACATAGCCCTGAATTTTCCAATGCGTAGCTCTTTGCAAAAGAGAGATATTGGCAAGGAAAAGCTGTCTTGTACCTTTGCATTTTTCTCCCAAACGAAGGACACTAGAAAGAAAATTTTAAAGCCTCCTGTTAGGCCATCATCTACACGACATAGCCCTGAATTTTCCAATGCGCAGCTCTTTGCAAAAGAGAGATATTGGCAAGGAAAAGCTGTCTTGTACCTTTGCATTTTTCTCCCAAACGAAGGACACTAGAAAGATAATTTTAAAGCCTCCTGTTAGGCCATCATCTACACGACATAGCCCTGAATTTTCCAATGCGCAGCTCTTTGCAAAAGAGAGATATTGGCAAGGAAAAGCTGTCTTGTACCTTTGCATTTTTCTCCCAAACGAAGGACACTAGAAAGATAATTTTAAAGCCTCCTGTTAGGCCATCATCTACACGACATAGCCCTGAATTTTCCAATGCGCAGCTCTTTGCAAAAGAGAGATATTGGTAAGGAAAAGCTGTCTTGTACCTTTGCATTTTTCTCCCAAACGAAGGTCACTAGAAAGAAAATTTTAAAGCCTCCTGTTAGGCCATCATCTACACGACATAGCCCTGAATTTTCCAATGCGTAGCTCTTTGCAAAAGAGAGATATTGGCAAGGAAAAGCTGTCTTGTACCTTTGCATTTTTTTCCCAAACGAAGGACACTAGAAAGAAAATTTTAAAGCCTCCTGTTAGGCCATCATCTACACGACATAGCCCTGAATTTTCCAATGCGCAGCTCTTTGCAAAAGAGAGATATTGGCAAGGAAAAGCTGTCTTGTACCATTGCATTTTTCTCCCAAACGAAGGACACTAGAAAGAAAATTTTAAAGCCTCCTGTTAGGCCATCATCTACACGACATAGCCCTGAATTTTCCAATGCGCAGCTCTTTGCAAACGAGAGATATTGGCAAGGAAAAGCTGTCTTGTACCTTTGCATTTTTCTCCCAAACGAAGGACACTAGAAAGAAAATTTTAAAGCCTCCTGTTAGGCCATTATCTACACGACATAGCCCTGAATTTTCCAATGCGCAGCTCTTTGCAAAAGAGAGATATTGGCAAGGAAAAGCTGTCTTGTACCTTTGCATTTTTCTCCCAAACGAAGGACACTAGAAAGATAATTTTAAAGCCTCCTGTTAGGCCATCATCTACACGACATAGCCCTGAATTTTCCAATGCGCAGCTCTTTGCAAAAGAGAGATATTGGTAAGGAAAAGCTGTCTTGTACCTTTGCATTTTTCTCCCAAACGAAGGTCACTAGAAAGAAAATTTTAAAGCCTCCTGTTAGGCCATCATCTACACGACATAGCCCTGAATTTTCCAATGCGTAGCTCTTTGCAAAAGAGAGATATTGGCAAGGAAAAGCTGTCTTGTACCTTTGCATTTTTTTCCCAAACGAAGGACACTAGAAAGAAAATTTTAAAGCCTCCTGTTAGGCCATCATCTACACGACATAGCCCTGAATTTTCCAATGCGCAGCTCTTTGCAAAAGAGAGATATTGGCAAGGAAAAGCTGTCTTGTACCTTTGCATTTTTTTCCCAAACGAAGGACACTAGAAAGAAAATTTTAAAGCCTCCTGTTAGGCCATCATCTACACGACATAGCCCTGAATTTTCCAATGCGCAGCTCTTTGCAAAAGAGAGATATTGGCAAGGAAAAGCTGTCTTGTACCATTGCATTTTTCTCCCAAACGAAGGACACTAGAAAGAAAATTTTAAAGCCTCCTGTTAGGCCATCATCTACACGACATAGCCCTGAATTTTCCAATGCGCAGCTCTTTGCAAAAGAGAGATATTGGCAAGGAAAAGCTGTCTTGTACCATTGCATTTTTCTCCCAAACGAAGGACACTAGAAAGAAAATTTTAAAGCCTCCTGTTAGGCCATCATCTACACGACATAGCCCTGAATTTTCCAATGCGTAGCTCTTTGCAAAAGAGAGATATTGGCAAGGAAAAGCTGTCTTGTACCTTTGCATTTTTCTCCCAAACGAAGGACACTAGAAAGAAAATTTTAAAGCCTCCTGTTAGGCCATTATCTACACGACATAGCCCTGAATTTTCCAATGCGCAGCTCTTTGCAAAAGAGAGATATTGGCAAGGAAAAGCTGTCTTGTACCTTTGCATTTTTCTCCCAAACGAAGGACACTAGAAAGAAAATTTTAAAGCCTCCTGTTAGGCCATTATCTACACGACATAGCCCTGAATTTTCCAATGCGCAGCTCTTTGCAAAAGAGAGATATTGGCAAGGAAAAGCTGTCTTGTACCTTTGCATTTTTCTCCCAAACGAAGGTCACTAGAAAGAAAATTTTAAAGCCTCCTGTTAGGCCATCATCTACACGACATAGCCCTGAATTTTCCAATGCGCAGCTCTTTGCAAAAGAGAGATATTGGCAAGGAAAAGCTGTCTTGTACCTTTGCATTTTTCTCCCAAACGAAGGACACTAGAAAGAAAATTTTAAAGCCTCCTGATAGGCCATCATCTACACGACATAGCCCTGAATTTTCCAATGCGCAGCTCTTTGCAAAAGAGAGATATTGGCAAGGAAAAGCTGTCTTGTACCTTTGCATTTTTCTCCCAAACGAAGGACACTAGAAAGAAAATTTTAAAGCCTCCTGTTAGGCCATCATCTACACGACATAGCCCTGAATTTTCCAATGCGCAGCTCTTTGCAAAAGAGAAATATTGGCAAGGAAAAGCTGTCTTGTACCTTTGCATTTTTCTCCCAAACGAAGGACACTAGAAAGATAATTTTAAAGCCTCCTGTTAGGCCATCATCTACACGACATAGCCCTGAATTTTCCAATGCGCAGCTCTTTGCAAAAGAGAGATATTGGCAAGGAAAAGCTGTCTTGTACCTTTGCATTTTTCTCCCAAACGAAGGTCACTAGAAAGAAAATTTTAAAGCCTCCTGTTAGGCCATAATCTACACGACATAGCCCTGAATTTTCCAATGCGTAGCTCTTTGCAAAAGAGAGATATTGGCAAGGAAAAGCTGTCTTGTACCTTTGCATTTTTCTCCCAAACGAAGGACACTAGAAAGAAAATTTTAAAGCCTCCTGTTAGGCCATCATCTACACGACATAGCCCTGAATTTTCCAATGCGCAGCTCTTTGCAAAAGAGAGATATTGGCAAGGAAAAGCTGTCTTGTACCTTTGCATTTTTCTCCCAAACGAAGGACACTAGAAAGATAATTTTAAAGCCTCCTGTTAGGCCATCATCTACACGACATAGCCCAGAATTTTCCAATGCGCAGCTCTTTGCAAAAGAGAGATATTGGCAAGGAAAAGCTGTCTTGTACCTTTGCATTTTTCTCCCAAACGAAGGTCACTAGAAAGAAAATTTTAAAGCCTCCTGTTAGGCCATCATCTACACGACATAGCCCTGAATTTTCCAATGCGTAGCTCTTTGCAAAAGAGAGATATTGGCAAGGAAAAGCTGTCTTGTACCTTTGCATTTTTCTCCCAAACGAAGGACACTAGAAAGAAAATTTTAAAGCCTCCTGTTAGGCCATCATCTACACGACATAGCCCTGAATTTTCCAATGCGCAGCTCTTTGCAAAAGAGAGATATTGGCAAGGAAAAGCTGTCTTGTACCTTTGCATTTTTCTCCCAAACGAAGGACACTAGAAAGATAATTTTAAAGCCTCCTGTTAGGCCATCATCTACACGACATAGCCCTGAATTTTCCAATGCGCAGCTCTTTGCAAAAGAGAGATATTGGCAAGGAAAAGCTGTCTTGTACCTTTGCATTTTTCTCCCAAACGAAGGACACTAGAAAGATAATTTTAAAGCCTCCTGTTAGGCCATCATCTACACGACATAGCCCTGAATTTTCCAATGCGCAGCTCTTTGCAAAAGAGAGATATTGGTAAGGAAAAGCTGTCTTGTACCTTTGCATTTTTCTCCCAAACGAAGGTCACTAGAAAGAAAATTTTAAAGCCTCCTGTTAGGCCATCATCTACACGACATAGCCCTGAATTTTCCAATGCGTAGCTCTTTGCAAAAGAGAGATATTGGCAAGGAAAAGCTGTCTTGTACCTTTGCATTTTTTTCCCAAACGAAGGACACTAGAAAGAAAATTTTAAAGCCTCCTGTTAGGCCATCATCTACACGACATAGCCCTGAATTTTCCAATGCGCAGCTCTTTGCAAAAGAGAGATATTGGCAAGGAAAAGCTGTCTTGTACCATTACATTTTTCTCCCAAACGAAGGACACTAGAAAGAAAATTTTAAAGCCTCCTGTTAGGCCATCATCTACACGACATAGCCCTGAATTTTCCAATGCGTAGCTCTTTGCAAAAGAGAGATATTGGCAAGGAAAAGCTGTCTTGTACCTTTGCATTTTTCTCCCAAACGAAGGACACTAGAAAGAAAATTTTAAAGCCTCCTGTTAGGCCATTATCTACACGACATAGCCCTGAATTTTCCAATGCGCAGCTCTTTGCAAAAGAGAGATATTGGCAAGGAAAAGCTGTCTTGTACCTTTGCATTTTTCTCCCAAACGAAGGTCACTAGAAAGAAAATTTTAAAGCCTCCTGTTAGGCCATCATCTACACGACATAGCCCTGAATTTTCCAATGCGTAGCTCTTTGCAAAAGAGAGATATTGGTAAGGAAAAGCTGTCTTGTACCTTTGCATTTTTCTCCCAAACGAAGGACACTAGAAAGAAAATTTTAAAGCCTCCTGTTAGGCCATCATCTACACGACATAGCCCTGAATTTTCCAATGCGCAGCTCTTTGCAAAAGAGAGATATTGGCAAGGAAAAGCTGTCTAGTACCTTTGCATTTTTCTCCCAAACGAAGGTCACTAGAAAGAAAATTTTAAAGCCTCCTGTTAGGCCATCATCTACACGACATAGCCCTGAATTTTCCAATGCGTAGCTCTTTGCAAAAGAGAGATATTGGCAAGGAAAAGCTGTCTTGTACCTTTGCATTTTTCTCCCAAACGAAGGACACTAGAAAGAAAATTTTAAAGCCTCCTGTTAGGCCATCATCTACACGACATAGCCCTGAATTTTCCAATGTGCAGCTCTTTGCAAAAGAGAGATATTGGCAAGGAAAAGCTGTCTTGTACCATTGCATTTTTCTCCCAAACGAAGGACACTAGAAAGAACATTTTAAAGCCTCCTGTTAGGCCATCATCTACACGGCATAGCCATGAATTTTCCAATGCGCAGCTCTTTGCAAAAGAGAGATATTGGCAAGAAAAAGCTATCTTGTACCTTTGTATTTTTCTCCCAAACGAAGGACACTAGAATTAAAATTTTCCAATGCGCAGCTCTTTGCAAAAGAGAGATATTGGCAAGGAAAAGCTGTCTTGTACCTTTGCATTTTTCTCCCAAACGAAGGACACTAGAAAGAAAATTTTAAAGCCTCCTGTTAGGCCATCATCTACACGACATAGCCCTGAATTTTCCAATGCGCAGCTCTTTGCAAAAGAGAGATATTGGCAAGGAAAAGCTGTCTTGTACCATTGCATTTTTCTCCCAAACGAAGGACACTAGAAAGAACATTTTAAAGCCTCCTGTTAGGCCATCATCTACACGACATAGCTCTGAATTTTCCAATGCGCAGCTCTATGCAAAAGAGAGATATTGGCAAGGAAAAGCTGTCTTGTACCTTTGCATTTTTCTCCCAAACGAAGGTCACTAGAAAGAAAATTTTAAAGCCTCCTGTTAGGCCATCATCTACACGACATAGCCCTTAATTTTCCAATGCGCAGCTCTTTGCAAAAGAGAGATATTGGCAAGGAAAAGCTGTCTTGTACCTTTGCATTTTTCTCCCAAACGAAGGACACTAGAATTAAAATTTTAAAGCCTCCTGTTAGGCCATCATCTACACGACATAGCCCTGAATTTTCCAATGCGTAGCTCTTTGCAAAAGAGAGATATTGGCAAGGAAAAGCTGTCTTGTACCTTTGCATTTTTCTCCCAAACGAAGGTCACTAGAAAGAAAATTTTAAAGCCTCCTGTTAGGCCATCATCTACACGACATAGCCCTGAATTTTCCAATGCGCAGCTCTTTGCAAAAGAGAGATATTGGCAAGGAAAAGCTGTCTTGTACCTTTGCATTTTTCTCCCAAACGAAGGACACTAGAAAGAAAATTTTAAAGCCTCCTGATAGGCCATCATCTACACGACATAGCCCTGAATTTTCCAATGCGCAGCTCTTTGCAAAAGAGAGATATTGGCAAGGAAAAGCTGTCTTGTACCTTTGCATTTTTCTCCCAAACGAAGGACACTAGAAAGAAAATTTTAAAGCCTCCTGTTAGGCCATCATCTACACGACATAGCCCTGAATTTTCCAATGCGCAGCTCTTTGCAAAAGAGAAATATTGGCAAGGAAAAGCTGTCTTGTACCTTTGCATTTTTCTCCCAAACGAAGGACACTAGAAAGATAATTTTAAAGCCTCCTGTTAGGCCATCATCTACACGACATAGCCCTGAATTTTCCAATGCGCAGCTCTTTGCAAAAGAGAGATATTGGCAAGGAAAAGCTGTCTTGTACCTTTGCATTTTTCTCCCAAACGAAGGTCACTAGAAAGAAAATTTTAAAGCCTCCTGTTAGGCCATAATCTACACAACATAGCCCTGAATTTTCCAATGCGTAGCTCTTTGCAAAAGAGAGATATTGGCAAGGAAAAGCTGTCTTGTACCTTTGCATTTTTCTCCCAAACGAAGGACACTAGAAAGAAAATTTTAAAGCCTCCTGTTAGGCCATCATCTACACGACATAGCCCTGAATTTTCCAATGCGCAGCTCTTTGCAAAAGAGAGATATTGGCAAGGAAAAGCTGTCTTGTACCTTTGCATTTTTCTCCCAAACGAAGGACACTAGAAAGATAATTTTAAAGCCTCCTGTTAGGCCATCATCTACACGACATAGCCCAGAATTTTCCAATGCGCAGCTCTTTGCAAAAGAGAGATATTGGCAAGGAAAAGCTGTCTTGTACCTTTGCATTTTTCTCCCAAACGAAGGTCACTAGAAAGAAAATTTTAAAGCCTCCTGTTAGGCCATCATCTACACGACATAGCCCTGAATTTTCCAATGCGTAGCTCTTTGCAAAAGAGAGATATTGGCAAGGAAAAGCTGTCTTGTACCTTTGCATTTTTCTCCCAAACGAAGGACACTAGAAAGAAAATTTTAAAGCCTCCTGTTAGGCCATCATCTACACGACATAGCCCTGAATTTTCCAATGCGCAGCTCTTTGCAAAAGAGAGATATTGGCAAGGAAAAGCTGTCTTGTACCTTTGCATTTTTCTCCCAAACGAAGGACACTAGAAAGATAATTTTAAAGCCTCCTGTTAGGCCATCATCTACACGACATAGCCCTGAATTTTCCAATGCGCAGCTCTTTGCAAAAGAGAGATATTGGCAAGGAAAAGCTGTCTTGTACCTTTGCATTTTTCTCCCAAACGAAGGACACTAGAAAGAAAATTTTAAAGCCTCCTGTTAGGCCATCATCTACACGACATAGCCCTGAATTTTCCAATGCGCAGCTCTTTGCAAAAGAGAAATATTGGCAAGGAAAAGCTGTCTTGTACCTTTGCATTTTTCTCCCAAACGAAGGACACTAGAAAGATAATTTTAAAGCCTCCTGTTAGGCCATCATCTACACGACATAGCCCTGAATTTTCCAATGCGCAGCTCTTTGCAAAAGAGAGATATTGGCAAGGAAAAGCTGTCTTGTACCTTTGCATTTTTCTCCCAAACGAAGGTCACTAGAAAGAAAATTTTAAAGCCTCCTGTTAGGCCATAATCTACACGACATAGCCCTGAATTTTCCAATGCGTAGCTCTTTGCAAAAGAGAGATATTGGCAAGGAAAAGCTGTCTTGTACCTTTGCATTTTTCTCCCAAACGAAGGACACTAGAAAGAAAATTTTAAAGCCTCCTGTTAGGCCATCATCTACACGACATAGCCCTGAATTTTCCAATGCGCAGCTCTTTGCAAAAGAGAGATATTGGCAAGGAAAAGCTGTCTTGTACCTTTGCATTTTTCTCCCAAACGAAGGACACTAGAAAGATAATTTTAAAGCCTCCTGTTAGGCCATCATCTACACGACATAGCCCAGAATTTTCCAATGCGCAGCTCTTTGCAAAAGAGAGATATTGGCAAGGAAAAGCTGTCTTGTACCTTTGCATTTTTCTCCCAAACGAAGGTCACTAGAAAGAAAATTTTAAAGCCTCCTGTTAGGCCATCATCTACACGACATAGCCCTGAATTTTCCAATGCGTAGCTCTTTGCAAAAGAGAGATATTGGCAAGGAAAAGCTGTCTTGTACCTTTGCATTTTTCTCCCAAACGAAGGACACTAGAAAGAAAATTTTAAAGCCTCCTGTTAGGCCATCATCTACACGACATAGCCCTGAATTTTCCAATGCGCAGCTCTTTGCAAAAGAGAGATATTGGCAAGGAAAAGCTGTCTTGTACCTTTGCATTTTTCTCCCAAACGAAGGACACTAGAAAGATAATTTTAAAGCCTCCTGTTAGGCCATCATCTACACGACATAGCCCTGAATTTTCCAATGCGCAGCTCTTTGCAAAAGAGAGATATTGGCAAGGAAAAGCTGTCTTGTACCTTTGCATTTTTCTCCCAAACGAAGGACACTAGAAAGATAATTTTAAAGCCTCCTGTTAGGCCATCATCTACACGACATAGCCCTGAATTTTCCAATGCGCAGCTCTTTGCAAAAGAGAGATATTGGTAAGGAAAAGCTGTCTTGTACCTTTGCATTTTTCTCCCAAACGAAGGTCACTAGAAAGAAAATTTTAAAGCCTCCTGTTAGGCCATCATCTACACGACATAGCCCTGAATTTTCCAATGCGTAGCTCTTTGCAAAAGAGAGATATTGGCAAGGAAAAGCTGTCTTGTACCTTTGCATTTTTTTCCCAAACGAAGGACACTAGAAAGAAAATTTTAAAGCCTCCTGTTAGGCCATCATCTACACGACATAGCCCTGAATTTTCCAATGCGCAGCTCTTTGCAAAAGAGAGATATTGGCAAGGAAAAGCTGTCTTGTACCATTACATTTTTCTCCCAAACGAAGGACACTAGAAAGAAAATTTTAAAGCCTCCTGTTAGGCCATCATCTACACGACATAGCCCTGAATTTTCCAATGCGTAGCTCTTTGCAAAAGAGAGATATTGGCAAGGAAAAGCTGTCTTGTACCTTTGCATTTTTCTCCCAAACGAAGGACACTAGAAAGAAAATTTTAAAGCCTCCTGTTAGGCCATTATCTACACGACATAGCCCTGAATTTTCCAATGCGCAGCTCTTTGCAAAAGAGAGATATTGGCAAGGAAAAGCTGTCTTGTACCTTTGCATTTTTCTCCCAAACGAAGGTCACTAGAAAGAAAATTTTAAAGCCTCCTGTTAGGCCATCATCTACACGACATAGCCCTGAATTTTCCAATGCGTAGCTCTTTGCAAAAGAGAGATATTGGTAAGGAAAAGCTGTCTTGTACCTTTGCATTTTTCTCCCAAACGAAGGACACTAGAAAGAAAATTTTAAAGCCTCCTGTTAGGCCATCATCTACACGACATAGCCCTGAATTTTCCAATGCGCAGCTCTTTGCAAAAGAGAGATATTGGCAAGGAAAAGCTGTCTAGTACCTTTGCATTTTTCTCCCAAACGAAGGTCACTAGAAAGAAAATTTTAAAGCCTCCTGTTAGGCCATCATCTACACGACATAGCCCTGAATTTTCCAATGCGTAGCTCTTTGCAAAAGAGAGATATTGGCAAGGAAAAGCTGTCTTGTACCTTTGCATTTTTCTCCCAAACGAAGGACACTAGAAAGAAAATTTTAAAGCCTCCTGTTAGGCCATCATCTACACGACATAGCCCTGAATTTTCCAATGTGCAGCTCTTTGCAAAAGAGAGATATTGGCAAGGAAAAGCTGTCTTGTACCATTGCATTTTTCTCCCAAACGAAGGACACTAGAAAGAACATTTTAAAGCCTCCTGTTA
>NW_026968852.1:0-65531 GCF_028390025.1 Pseudophryne corroboree | reverse complement strand
AATATCTCTCTTTTGCAAAGAGCTGCGCATTGGAAAATTCAGGGCTATGCCGTGTAGATGATGGCCTAACAGGAGGCTTTAAAATTTTCTTTCTAGTGTCCTTCGTTTGGGAGAAAAATGCAAAGGTACAAGACAACTTTTCCTTGCCAATATCTCTCTTTTGCAAAGAGCTGTGCATTGGAAAATTCAGGGCTATGCCGTGTAGATGATGGCCTAACAGGAGGCTTTAAAATTTTCTTTCTAGTGTCCTTCGTTTGGGAGAAAAATGCAAAGGTACAAGACAGCTTTTCCTTGCCAATATCTCTCTTTTGCAAAGAGCTGCGCATTGGAAAATTCAGGGCTATGCCGTGTAGATGATGGCCTAACAGGAGGCTTTAAAATTTTCTTTCTAGTGTCCTTCGTTTGGGAGAAAAATGCAAAGGTACAAGACAGCTTTTCCTTGCCAATATCTCTCTTTTGCAAAGAGCTACGCATTGGAAAATTCAGGGCTATACCGTGTAGATATAGCACTAACAGGAGGCTTTAAAATTTTCATTCTAGTGTCCTTCGTTTGGGAGAAAAATCCAATGGTAAAAGACAGCTTTTCCTTGCCAATATCTCTCTTTTGCAAAGAGCTGCGCATTGGAAAATTCAGGGCTATGCCGTGTAGATGATGGCCTAACAGGAGGCTTTAAAATTTTCTTTCTAGTGTCCTTCGTTTGGGAGAAAAATGCAAAGGTACAAGACAGCTTTTCCTTGCCAATATCTCTCTTTTGCAAAGAGCTGCGCATTGGAAAATTCAGGGCTATGCCGTGTAGATGATCGCCTAACAGGAGGCTTTAAAATTTTCTTTCTAGTGTCCTTCGTTTGGGAGAAAAATGCAAAGGTACAAGACAGCTTTTCCTTGCCAATATCTCTCTTTTGCAAAGAGCTGCGCATTGGCAAATTCAGGGCTATGCCGTGTAGATGATGGACTAACAGGAGGCTTTAAAATTTTCTTTCTAGTGTCCTTCGTTTGGGAGAAAAATGCAAAGGTACAAGACAGCTTTTCCTTGCCAATATCTCTCTTTTGCAAAGAGCTGCGCATTGGAAAATTCAGGGCTATGCCGTGTAGATGATGGCCTAAAAGGAGGCTTTAAAATTTTCTTTCTAGTGTCCTTCGTTTGGGAGAAAAATGCAAAGGTACAAGACAGCTTTTCCTTGCCAATATCTCTCTTTTGCAAAGAGCTGCGCATTGGAAAATTCAGGGCTATGCCGTGTAGATGATGGCCTAACAGGAGGCTTTAAAAATTTCTTTCTAGTGTCCTTCGTTTGGGAGAAAAATGCAAAGGTACAAGACAGCTTTTCCTTGCCAATATCTCTCTTTTGCAAAGAGCTGCGCATTGGAAAATTCAGGGCTATGCCGTGTAGATGATGGCCTAACAGGAGGCTTTAAAATTTTCTTTCTAGTGTCCTTCGTTTGGGAGAAAAATGCAAAGGTACAAGACAGCTTTTCCTTGCCAATATCTCTCTTTTGCAAAGAGCTGCGCATTGGAAAATTCAGGGCTATGCCGTGTAGATGATCGCCTAACAGGAGGCTTTAAAATTTTCTTTCTAGTGTCCTTCGTTTGGGAGAAAAATGCAAAGGTACAAGACAGCTTTTCCTTGCCAATATCTCTCTTTTGCAAAGAGCTGCGCATTGGCAAATTCAGGGCTATGCCGTGTAGATGATGGCCTAACAGGAGGCTTTAAAATTTTCTTTCTAGTGTCCTTCGTTTGGGAGAAAAATGCAAAGGTACAAGACAGCTTTTCCTTGCCAATATCTCTCTTTTGCAAAGAGCTGCGCATTGGAAAATTCAGGGCTATGCCGTGTAGATGATGGCCTAACAGGAGGCTTTAAAATTTTCTTTCTAGTGTCCTTCGTTTGGGAGAAAAATGCAAAGGTACAAGACAGCTTTTCCTTGCCAATATCTCTCTTTTGCAAAGAGCTGCGCATTGGAAAATTCAGGGCTATGCCGTGTAGATGATGGCCTAACAGGAGGCTTTAAAATTTTATTTCTAGTGTCCTTCGTTTGGGAGAAAAATGCAAAGGTACAAGACAGCTTTTCCTTGCCAATATCTCTCTTTTGCAAAGAGCTGCGCATTGGAAAATTCAGGGCTATGCCGTGTAGATGATGGCCTAACAGGAGGCTTTAAAATTTTCTTTCTAGTGTCCTTCGTTTGGGAGAAAAATGCAAAGGTACAAGACAGCTTTTCCTTGCCAATATCTCTCTTTTGCAAAGAGCTACGCATTGGAAAATTCAGGGCTATACCGTGTAGATATAGCACTAACAGGAGGCTTTAACATTTTCATTCTAGTGTCCTTCGTTTAAGAGAAAAATCCAATGGTAAAAGACAGCTTTTCCTTGCCAATATCTCTCTTTTGCAAAGAGCTGCGCATTGGAAAATTCAGGGCTATGCCGTGTAGATGATGGCCTAACAGGAGGCTTTAAAATTTTCTTTCTAGTGTCCTTCGTTTGGGAGAAAAATGCAAAGGTACAAGACAGCATTTCCTTGCCAATATCTCTCTTTTGCAAAGAGCTGCGCATTGGAAAATTCAGGGCTATGCCGTGTAGATGATGGCCTAACAGGAGGCTTTAAAATTTTCTTTCTAGTGTCCTTCGTTTGGGAGAAAAATGCAAAGGTACAAGACAGCTTTTCCTTGCCAATATCTCTCTTTTGCAAAGAGCTGCGCATTGGAAAATTCAGGGCTATGCCGTGTAGATGATGGCCTAACAGGAGGATTTAAAATTTTCTTTCTAGTGTCCTTCGTTTGGGAGAAAAATGCAAAGGTACAAGACAGCTTTTCCTTGCCAATATCTCTCTTTTGCAAAGAGCTGCGCATTGGAAAATTCAGGGCTATGCCGTGTAGATGATGGCCTAACAGGAGGCTTTAAAATTTTCTTTCTAGTGTCCTTCGTTTGGGAGAAAAATGCAAAGGTACAAGACAGCTTTTCCTTTCCAATATCTCTCTTTTGCAAAGAGCTGCGCATTGGAAAATTCAGGGCTATGCCGTGTAGATGATGGCCTAACAGGAGGCTTTTAAAATTTTCTTTCTAGTGTCCTTCGTTTGGGAGAAAAATGCAAAGGTACAAGACAGCTTTTCCTTGCCAATATCTCTCTTTTGCAAAGAGCTGCGCATTGGGAAATTCAGGGCTATGCCGTGTAGATGATGGCCTAACAGGAGGCTTTAAAATTTTCTTTCTAGTGTCCTTCGTTTGGGAGAAAAATGCAAAGGTACAAGACAGGTTTTCCTTGCCAATATCTCTCTTTTGCAAAGAGCTGCGCATTGGAAAATTCAGGGCTATGCCGTGTAGATGATGGCCTAACAGGAGGCTTTAAAATTTTCTTTCTAGTGTCCTTCGTTTGGGAGAAAAATGCAAAGGTACAAGACAGCTTTTCCTTGCCAATATCTCTCTTTTGCAAAGAGCTACGCATTGGAAAATTCAGGGCTATACCGTGTAGATATAGCACTAACAGGAGGCTTTAAAATTTTCATTCTAGTGTCCTTCGTTTGGGAGAAAAATCCAATGGTAAAAGACAGCTTTTCCTTGCCAATATCTCTCTTTTGCAAAGAGCTGCGCATTGGAAAATTCAGGGCTATGCCGTGTAGATGATGGCCTAACAGGAGGCTTTAAAATTTTCTTTCTAGTGTCCTTCGTTTGGGAGAAAAATGCAAAGGTACAAGACAGCTTTTCCTTGCCAATATCTCTCTTTTGCAAAGAGCTGCGCATTGGAAAATTCAGGGCTATGCCGTGTAGATGATGGCCTAACAGGAGGCTTTAAAATGTTCTTTCTAGTGTCCTTCGTTTGGGAGAAAAATGCAAAGGTACAAGACAGCTTTTCCTTGCCAATATCTCTCTTTTGCAAAGAGCTGCGCATTGGAAAATTCAGGGCTATGCCGTGTAGATGATGGCCTAACAGGAGGCTTTAAAATTTTCTTTCTAGTGTCCTTCGTTTGGGAGAAAAATGCAAAGGTACAAGACAGCTTTTCCTTGCCAATATCTCTCTTTTGCAAAGAGCTACGCATTGGAAAATTTAGGGCTATACCGTGTAGATATAGCACTAACAGGAGGCTTTAAAATTTTCATTCTAGTGTCCTTCGTTTGGGAGAAAAATCCAATGGTAAAAGACAGCTTTTCCTTGCCAATATCTCTCTTTTGCAAAGAGCTGCGCATTTGAAAATTCAGGGCTATGCCGTGTAGATGATGGCCTAACAGGAGGCTTTAAAATTTTCTTTCTAGTGTCCTTCGTTTGGGAGAAAAATGCAAAGGTACAAGACAGGTTTTCCTTGCCAATATCTCTCTTTCGCAAAGAGCTGCGCATTGGAAAATTCAGGGCTATGCCGTGTAGATGATGGCCTAACAGGAGGCTTTAAAATTTTCTTTCTAGTGTCCTTCGTTTGGGAGAAAAATGCAAAGGTACAAGACAGCTTTTCCTTGCCAATATCTCTCTTTTGCAAAGAGCTGCGCATTGGAAAATTCAGGGCTATGCCGTGTAGATGATGGCCTAACAGGAGGCTTTAAAATTTTCTTTCTAGTGTCCTTCGTTTGGGAGAAAAATGCAAAGGTACAAGACAGCTTTTCCTTGCCAATATCTCTCTTTTGCAAAGAGCTACACATTGGAAAATTCAGGGCTATACCGTGTAGATATAGCACTAACAGGAGGCTTTAAAATTTTCATTCTAGTGTCCTTCGTTTGGGAGAAAAATCCAATGGTAAAAGACAGCTTTTCCTTGCCAATATCTCTCTTTTGCAAAGAGCTGCGCATTGGAAAATTCAGGGCTATGCCGTGTAGATGATGGCCTAACAGGAGGCTTTAAAATTTTCTTTCTAGTGTCCTTCGTTTGGGAGAAAAATGCAAAGGTACAAGACAGGTTTTCCTTGCCAATATCTCTCTTTTGCAAAGAGCTGCGCATTGGAAAATTCAGGGCTATGCCGTGTAGATGATGGCCTAACAGGAGGCTTTAAAATTTTCTTTCTAGTGTCCTTCGTTTGGGAGAAAAATGCAAAGGTACAAGACAGCTTTTCCTTGCCAATATCTCTCTTTTGCAAAGAGCTACGCATTGGAAAATTCAGGGCTATACCGTGTAGATATAGCACTAACAGGAGGCTTTAAAATATTTCATTCTAGTGTCCTTCGTTTGGGAGAAAAATCCAATGGTAAAAGACAGCTTTTCCTCGCCAATATCTCTCTTTTGCAAAGAGCTGCGCATTGGAAAATTCAGGGCTATGCCGTGTAGATGATGGCCTAACAGGTGGCTTTAAAATTTTCTTTCTAGTGTCCTTCGTTTGGGAGAAAAATGCAAAGGTACAAGACAGGTTTTCCTTGCCAATATCTCTCTTTTGCAAAGAGCTGCGCATTGGAAAATTCAGGGCTATGCCGTGTAGATGATGGCCTAACAGGAGGCTTTAAAATTTTCTTTCTAGTGTCCTTCGTTTGGGAGAAAAATGCAAAGGTACAAGACAGCTTTTCCTTGCCAATATCTCTCTTTTGCAAAGAGCTGCGCATTGGAAAATTCAGGGCTATGCCGTGTAGATGATGGCCTAACAGGAGGCTTTAAAATTTTCTTTCTAGTGTCCTTCGTTTGGGAGAAAAATGCAAAGGTACAAGACAGCTTTTCCTTGCCAATATCTCTCTTTTGCAAAGAGCTGCGCATTGGAAAATTCAGGGCTATGCCGTGTAGATGATGGCCTAACAGGAGGCTTTAAAATTTTCTTTCTAGTGTCCTTCGTTTGGGAGAAAAATGCAAAGGTACAAGACAGCTTTTCCTTGCCAATATCTCTCTTTTGCAAAGAGCTGCGCATTGGAAAATTCAGGGCTATGCCGTGTAGATGATGGCCTAACAGGAGGCTTTAAAATTTTCTTTCTAGTGTCCTTCGTTTGGGAGAAAAATGCAAAGGTACAAGACAGCTTTTCCTTGCCAATATCTCTCTTTTGCAAAGAGCTGCGCATTGGAAAATTCAGGGCTATGCCGTGTAGATGATGGCCTAACAGGAGGCTTTAAAATTTTCTTTCTAGTGTCCTTCGTTTGGGAGAAAAATGCAAAGGTACAAGACAGCTTTTCCTTGCCAATATCTCTCTTTTGCAAAGAGCTGCGCATTGGAAAATTCAGGGCTATGCCGTGTAGATGATGGCCTAACAGGAGGCTTTAAAATTTTCTTTCTAGTGTCCTTCGTTTGAGAGAAAAATGCAAAGGTACAAGACAGCTTTTCCATGCCAATATCTCTCTTTTGCAAAGAGCTGCGCATTGGAAAATTCAGGGCTATGCCGTGTAGATGATGGCCTAACAGGAGGCTTTAAAATTTTCTTTCTAGTGTCCTTCGTTTGCGAGAAAAATGCAAAGGTACAAGACAGCTTTTCCTTGCCAATATCTCTCTTTTGCAAAGAGCTACGCATTGGAAAATTCAGGGCTATACCGTGTAGATATAGCACTAACAGGAGGCTTTAAAATTTTCATTCTAGTGTCCTTCGTTTGGGAGAAAAATCCAATGGAACAAGACAGCTTTTCCTTGCCAATATCTCTCTTTTGCAAAGAGCTGCGCATTGGAAAATTCAGGGCTATGCCGTGTAGATGATGGCCTAACAGGAGGCTTTAAAATTTTCTTTCTAGTGTCCTTCGTTTGGAAGAAAAATGCAAAGGTACAAGACAGCTTTTCCTTGCCAATATCTCTCTTTTGCAAAGAGCTGCGCATTGGAAAATTCAGGGCTATGCCGTGTAGATGATGGCCTAACAGGAGGCTTTAAAATTTTCTTTCTAGTGTCCTTCGTTTGGGAGAAAAATCCAATGGTACAAGACAGCTTTTCCTTGCCAATATCTCTCTTTTGCAAAGAGCTGCGCATTGGAAAATTCAGGGCTATGCCGTGTAGATGATGGCCTAACAGGAGGCTTTAAAATTTTCTTTCTAGTGTCCTTCGTTTGGGAGAAAAATCCAATGGTACAAGACAGCTTTTCCTTGCCAATATCTCTCTTTTGCAAAGAGCTGCGCATTGGAAAATTCAGGGCTATGCCGTGTAGATGATGGCCTAACAGGAGGCTTTAAAAATTTCTTTCTAGTGTCCTTCGTTTGGGAGAAAAATGCAAAGGTACAAGACAGCTTTTCCTTGCCAATATCTCTCTTTTGCAAAGAGCTGCGCATTGGAAAATTCAGGGCTATGCCGTGTAGATGATGGCCTAACAGGATGCTTTAAAATTTTCTTTCTAGTGTCCTTCGTTTGGGAGAAAAATGCAAAGGTACAAGACAACTTTTCCTTGCCAATATCTCTCTTTTGCAAAGAGCTGCGCATTGGAAAATTCAGGGCTATGCCGTGTAGATGATGGCCTAACAGGAGGCTTTAAAATTTTCTTTCTAGTGTCCTTCGTTTGGGAGAAAAATGCAAAGGTACAAGACAGCTTTTCCTTGCCAATATCTCTCTTTTGCAAAGAGCTGCGCATTGGAAAATTCAGGGCTATGCCGTGTAGATGATGGCCTAACAGGAGGCTTTAAAATTTTCTTTCTAGTGTCCTTCGTTTGGGAGAAAAATGCAAAGGTACAAGACAGCTTTTCCTTGCAAATATCTCTCTTTTGCAAAGAGCTACGCATTGGAAAATTCAGGGCTATACCGTGTAGATATAGCACTAACAGGAGGCTTTAAAATTTTCATTCTAGTGTCCTTCGTTTGGGAGAAAAATCCAATGGTAAAAGACAGCTTTTCCTTGCCAATATCTCTCTTTTGCAAAGAGCTGCGCATTGGAAAATGCAGGGCTATGCCTAACAGGAGGCTTTAAAATTTTCTTTCTAGTGTCCTTCGTTTGGGAGAAAAATGCAAAGGTACAAGACAGCTTTTCCTTGCCAATATCTCTCTTTTGCAAAGAGCTGCGCATTGGAAAATTCAGGGCTATGCCGTGTAGATGATGGCCTAACAGGAGGCTTTAAAATTTTCTTTCTAGTGTCCTTCGTTTGGGAGAAAAATGCAAAGGTACAAGACAGCTTTTCCTTGCCAATATCTCTCTTTTGCAAAGAGCTGCGCATTGGAAAATTCAGGGCTATGCCGTGTAGATGATGGCCTAACAGGAGGCTTTAAAATTTTCTTTCTAGTGTCCTTCGTTTGGGAGAAAAATGCAAAGGTACAAGACAGCTTTTCCTTGCCAATATCTCTCTTTTGCAAAGAGCTGCGCATTGGAAAATTCAGGGCTATGCCGTGTAGATGATGGCCTAAAAGGAGGCTTTAAAATTTTCTTTCTAGTGTCCTTCGTTTGGGAGAAAAATGCAAAGGTACAAGACAGCTTTTCCTTGCCAATATCTCTCTTTTGCAAAGAGCTGCGCATTGGAAAATTCAGGGCTATGCCGTGTAGATGATGGCCTAACAGGAGGCTTTAAAAATTTCTTTCTAGTGTCCTTCGTTTGGGAGAAAAATGCAAAGGTACAAGACAGCTTTTCCTTGCCAATATCTCTCTTTTGCAAAGAGCTGCGCATTGGAAAATTCAGGGCTATGCCATGTAGATGATGGCCTAACAGGAGGCTTTAAAATTTTATTTCTAGTGTCCTTCGTTTGGGAGAAAAATGCAAAGGTACAAGACAGCTTTTCCTTGCCAATATCTCTCTTTTGCAAAGAGCTGCGCATTGGAAAATTCAGGGCTATGCCGTGTAGATGATGGCCTAACAGGAGGCTTTAAAATTTTATTTCTAGTGTCCTTCGTTTGGGAGAAAAATGCAAAGGTACAAGACAGCTTTTCCTTGCCAATATCTCTCTTTTGCAAAGAGCTGCGCATTGGAAAATTCAGGGCTATGCCGTGTAGATGATGGCCTAACAGGAGGCTTTAAAATTTTCTTTCTAGTGTCCTTCGTTTGGGAGAAAAATGCAAAGGTACAAGACAGCTTTTCCTTGCCAATATCTCTCTTTTGCAAAGAGCTGCGCATTGGAAAATTCAGGGCTATGCCGTGTAGATGATGGCCTAACAGGAGGCTTTAAAATTTTCTTTCTAGTGTCCTTCGTTTGGGAGAAAAATGCAAAGGTACAAGACAGCTTTTCCTTGCCAATATCTCTCTTTTGCAAAGAGCTACGCATTGGAAAATTCAGGGCTATACCGTGTAGATATAGCACTAACAGGAGGCTTTAACATTTTCATTCTAGTGTCCTTCGTTTAAGAGAAAAATCCAATGGTAAAAGACAGCTTTTCCTTGCCAATATCTCTCTTTTGCAAAGAGCTGCGCATTGGAAAATTCAGGGCTATGCCGTGTAGATGATGGCCTAACAGGAGGCTTTAAAATTTTCTTTCTAGTGTCCTTCGTTTGGGAGAAAAATGCAAAGGTACAAGACAGCATTTCCTTGCCAATATCTCTCTTTTGCAAAGAGCTGCGCATTGGAAAATTCAGGGCTATGCCGTGTAGATGATGGCCTAACAGGAGGCTTTAAAATTTTCTTTCTAGTGTCCTTCGTTTGGGAGAAAAATGCAAAGGTACAAGACAGCTTTTCCTTGCCAATATCTCTCTTTTGCAAAGAGCTGCGCATTGGAAAATTCAGGGCTATGCCGTGTAGATGATGGCCTAACAGGAGGATTTAAAATTTTCTTTCTAGTGTCCTTCGTTTGGGAGAAAAATGCAAAGGTACAAGACAGCTTTTCCTTGCCAATATCTCTCTTTTGCAAAGAGCTGCGCATTGGAAAATTCAGGGCTATGCCGTGTAGATGATGGCCTAACAGGAGGCTTTAAAATTTTCTTTCTAGTGTCCTTCGTTTGGGAGAAAAATGCAAAGGTACAAGACAGCTTTTCCTTGCCAATATCTCTCTTTTGCAAAGAGCTGCGCATTGGAAAATTCAGGGCTATGCCGTGTAGATGATGGCCTAACAGGAGGCTTTAAAATTTTCTTTCTAGTGTCCTTCGTTTGGGAGAAAAATGCAAAGGTACAAGACAGCTTTTCCGTGCCAATATCTCTCTTTTGCAAAGAGCTGCGCATTGGGAAATTCAGGGCTATGCCGTGTAGATGATGGCCTAACAGGAGGCTTTAAAATTTTCTTTCTAGTGTCCTTCGTTTGGGAGAAAAATGCAAAGGTACAAGACAGGTTTTCCTTGCCAATATCTCTCTTTTGCAAAGAGCTGCGCATTGGAAAATTCAGGGCTTTGCCGTGTAGATGATGGCCTAACAGGAGGCTTTAAAATTTTCTTTCTAGTGTCCTTCGTTTGGGAGAAAAATGCAAAGGTACAAGACAGCTTTTCCTTGCCAATATCTCTCTTATGCAAAGAGCTACGCATTGGAAAATTCAGGGCTATACCGTGTAGATATAGCACTAACAGGAGGCTTTAAAATTTTCATTCTAGTGTCCTTCGTTTGGGAGAAAAATCCAATGGTAAAAGACAGCTTTTCCTTGCCAATATCTCTCTTTTGCAAAGAGCTGCGCATTGGAAAATTCAGGGCTATGCCGTGTAGATGATGGCCTAACAGGAGGCTTTAAAATTTTCTTTCTAGTGTCCTTCGTTTGGGAGAAAAATGCGAAGGTACAAGACAGCTTTTCCTTGCCAATATCTCTCTTTTGCAAAGAGCTGCGCATTGGAAAATTCAGGGCTATGCCGTGTAGATGATGGCCTAACAGGAGGCTTTAAAAATTTCTTTCTAGTGTCCTTCGTTTGGGAGAAAAATGCAAAGGTACAAGACAGCTTTTCCTTGCCAATATCTCTCTTTTGCAAAGAGCTGCGCATTGGAAAATTCAGGGCTATGCCATGTAGATGATGGCCTAACAGGAGGCTTTAAAATTTTATTTCTAGTGTCCTTCGTTTGGGAGAAAAATGCAAAGGTACAAGACAGCTTTTCCTTGCCAATATCTCTCTTTTGCAAAGAGCTGCGCATTGGAAAATTCAGGGCTATGCCGTGTAGATGATGGCCTAACAGGAGGCTTTAAAATTTTATTTCTAGTGTCCTTCGTTTGGGAGAAAAATGCAAAGGTACAAGACAGCTTTTCCTTGCCAATATCTCTCTTTTGCAAAGAGCTGCGCATTGGAAAATTCAGGGCTATGCCGTGTAGATGATGGCCTAACAGGAGGCTTTAAAATTTTCTTTCTAGTGTCCTTCGTTTGGGAGAAAAATGCAAAGGTACAAGACAGCTTTTCCTTGCCAATATCTCTCTTTTGCAAAGAGCTGCGCATTGGAAAATTCAGGGCTATGCCGTGTAGATGATGGGCTAACAGGAGGCTTTAAAATTTTCTTTCTAGTGTCCTTCGTTTGGGAGAAAAATGCAAAGGTACAAGACAGCTTTTCCTTGCCAATATCTCTCTTTTGCAAAGAGCTGCGCATTGGAAAATTCAGGGCTATGCCGTGTAGATGATGGCCTAACAGGAGGCTTTAAAATTTTCTTTCTAGTGTCCTTCGTTTGGGAGAAAAATGCAAAGGTACAAGACAGCTTTTCCTTGCCAATATCTCTCTTTTGCAAAGAGCTGCGCATTGGAAAATTCAGGGCTATGCCGTGTAGATGATGGCCTAACAGGAGGCTTTAAAATTTTCTTTCTAGTGTCCTTCGTTTGGGAGAAAAATGCAAAGGTACAAGACAGCTTTTCCTTGCCAATATCTCTCTTTTGCAAAGAGCTGCGCATTGGAAAATTCAGGGCTATGCCGTGTAGATGATGGCCTAACAGGAGGCTTTAAAATTTTCTTTCTAGTGTCCTTCGTTTGGGAGAAAAATGCAAAGGTACAAGACAGCTTTTCCTTGCCAATATCTCTCTTTTGCAAAGAGCTGCGCATTGGAAAATTCAGGGCTATGCCGTGTAGATGATGGCCTAACAGGAGGCTTTAAAATTTTCTTTCTAGTGTCCTTCGTTTGAGAGAAAAATGCAAAGGTACAAGACAGCTTTTCCATGCCAATATCTCTCTTTTGCAAAGAGCTGCGCATTGGAAAATTCAGGGCTATGCCGTGTAGATGATGGCCTAACAGGAGGCTTTAAAATTTTCTTTCTAGTGTCCTTCGTTTGCGAGAAAAATGCAAAGGTACAAGACAGCTTTTCCTTGCCAATATCTCTCTTTTGCAAAGAGCTACGCATTGGAAAATTCAGGGCTATACCGTGTAGATATAGCACTAACAGGAGGCTTTAAAATTTTCATTCTAGTGTCCTTCGTTTGGGAGAAAAATCCAATGGAACAAGACAGCTTTTCCTTGCCAATATCTCTCTTTTGCAAAGAGCTGCGCATTGGAAAATTCAGGGCTATGCCGTGTAGATGATGGCCTAACAGGAGGCTTTAAAATTTTCTTTCTAGTGTCCTTCGTTTGGAAGAAAAATGCAAAGGTACAAGACAGCTTTTCCTTGCCAATATCTCTCTTTTGCAAAGAGCTGCGCATTGGAAAATTCAGGGCTATGCCGTGTAGATGATGGCCTAACAGGAGGCTTTAAAATTTTCTTTCTAGTGTCCTTCGTTTGGGAGAAAAATCCAATGGTACAAGACAGCTTTTCCTTGCCAATATCTCTCTTTTGCAAAGAGCTGCGCATTGGAAAATTCAGGGCTATGCCGTGTAGATGATGGCCTAACAGGAGGCTTTAAAATTTTCTTTCTAGTGTCCTTCGTTTGGGAGAAAAATCCAATGGTACAAGACAGCTTTTCCTTGCCAATATCTCTCTTTTGCAAAGAGCTGCGCATTGGAAAATTCAGGGCTATGCCGTGTAGATGATGGCCTAACAGGAGGCTTTAAAAATTTCTTTCTAGTGTCCTTCGTTTGGGAGAAAAATGCAAAGGTACAAGACAGCTTTTCCTTGCCAATATCTCTCTTTTGCAAAGAGCTGCGCATTGGAAAATTCAGGGCTATGCCGTGTAGATGATGGCCTAACAGGATGCTTTAAAATTTTCTTTCTAGTGTCCTTCGTTTGGGAGAAAAATGCAAAGGTACAAGACAACTTTTCCTTGCCAATATCTCTCTTTTGCAAAGAGCTGCGCATTGGAAAATTCAGGGCTATGCCGTGTAGATGATGGCCTAACAGGAGGCTTTAAAATTTTCTTTCTAGTGTCCTTCGTTTGGGAGAAAAATGCAAAGGTACAAGACAGCTTTTCCTTGCCAATATCTCTCTTTTGCAAAGAGCTGCGCATTGGAAAATTCAGGGCTATGCCGTGTAGATGATGGCCTAACAGGAGGCTTTAAAATTTTCTTTCTAGTGTCCTTCGTTTGGGAGAAAAATGCAAAGGTACAAGACAGCTTTTCCTTGCCAATATCTCTCTTTTGCAAAGAGCTACGCATTGGAAAATTCAGGGCTATACCGTGTAGATATAGCACTAACAGGAGGCTTTAAAATTTTCATTCTAGTGTCCTTCGTTTGGGAGAAAAATCCAATGGTAAAAGACAGCTTTTCCTTGCCAATATCTCTCTTTTGCAAAGAGCTGCGCATTGGAAAATTCAGGGCTATGCCTAACAGGAGGCTTTAAAATTTTCTTTCTAGTGTCCTTCGTTTGGGAGAAAAATGCAAAGGTACAAGACAGCTTTTCCTTGCCAATATCTCTCTTTTGCAAAGAGCTGCGCATTGGAAAATTCAGGGCTATGCCGTGTAGATGATGGCCTAACAGGAGGCTTTAAAATTTTCTTTCTAGTGTCCTTCGTTTGGGAGAAAAATGCAAAGGTACAAGACAGCTTTTCCTTGCCAATATCTCTCTTTTGCAAAGAGCTGCGCATTGGAAAATTCAGGGCTATGCCGTGTAGATGATGGCCTAAAAGGAGGCTTTAAAATTTTCTTTCTAGTGTCCTTCGTTTGGGAGAAAAATGCAAAGGTACAAGACAGCTTTTCCTTGCCAATATCTCTCTTTTGCAAAGAGCTGCGCATTGGAAAATTCAGGGCTATGCCGTGTAGATGATGGCCTAACAGGAGGCTTTAAAAATTTCTTTCTAGTGTCCTTCGTTTGGGAGAAAAATGCAAAGGTACAAGACAGCTTTTCCTTGCCAATATCTCTCTTTTGCAAAGAGCTGCGCATTGGAAAATTCAGGGCTATGCCATGTAGATGATGGCCTAACAGGAGGCTTTAAAATTTTATTTCTAGTGTCCTTCGTTTGGGAGAAAAATGCAAAGGTACAAGACAGCTTTTCCTTGCCAATATCTCTCTTTTGCAAAGAGCTGCGCATTGGAAAATTCAGGGCTATGCCGTGTAGATGATGGCCTAACAGGAGGCTTTAAAATTTTATTTCTAGTGTCCTTCGTTTGGGAGAAAAATGCAAAGGTACAAGACAGCTTTTCCTTGCCAATATCTCTCTTTTGCAAAGAGCTGCGCATTGGAAAATTCAGGGCTATGCCGTGTAGATGATGGCCTAACAGGAGGCTTTAAAATTTTCTTTCTAGTGTCCTTCGTTTGGGAGAAAAATGCAAAGGTACAAGACAGCTTTTCCTTGCCAATATCTCTCTTTTGCAAAGAGCTGCGCATTGGAAAATTCAGGGCTATGCCGTGTAGATGATGGCCTAACAGGAGGCTTTAAAATTTTCTTTCTAGTGTCCTTCGTTTGGGAGAAAAATGCAAAGGTACAAGACAGCTTTTCCTTGCCAATATCTCTCTTTTGCAAAGAGCTACGCATTGGAAAATTCAGGGCTATACCGTGTAGATATAGCACTAACAGGAGGCTTTAACATTTTCATTCTAGTGTCCTTCGTTTAAGAGAAAAATCCAATGGTAAAAGACAGCTTTTCCTTGCCAATATCTCTCTTTTGCAAAGAGCTGCGCATTGGAAAATTCAGGGCTATGCCGTGTAGATGATGGCCTAACAGGAGGCTTTAAAATTTTCTTTCTAGTGTCCTTCGTTTGGGAGAAAAATGCAAAGGTACAAGACAGCATTTCCTTGCCAATATCTCTCTTTTGCAAAGAGCTGCGCATTGGAAAATTCAGGGCTATGCCGTGTAGATGATGGCCTAACAGGAGGCTTTAAAATTTTCTTTCTAGTGTCCTTCGTTTGGGAGAAAAATGCAAAGGTACAAGACAGCTTTTCCTTGCCAATATCTCTCTTTTGCAAAGAGCTGCGCATTGGAAAATTCAGGGCTATGCCGTGTAGATGATGGCCTAACAGGAGGATTTAAAATTTTCTTTCTAGTGTCCTTCGTTTGGGAGAAAAATGTAAAGGTACAAGACAGCTTTTCCTTGCCAATATCTCTCTTTTGCAAAGAGCTGCGCATTGGAAAATTCAGGGCTATGCCGTGTAGATGATGGCCTAACAGGAGGCTTTAAAATTTTCTTTCTAGTGTCCTTCGTTTGGGAGAAAAATGCAAAGGTACAAGACAGCTTTTCCTTGCCAATATCTCTCTTTTGCAAAGAGCTGCGCATTGGAAAATTCAGGGCTATGCCGTGTAGATGATGGCCTAACAGGAGGCTTTAAAATTTTCTTTCTAGTGTCCTTCGTTTGGGAGAAAAATGCAAAGGTACAAGACAGCTTTTCCGTGCCAATATCTCTCTTTTGCAAAGAGCTGCGCATTGGGAAATTCAGGGCTATGCCGTGTAGATGATGGCCTAACAGGAGGCTTTAAAATTTTCTTTCTAGTGTCCTTCGTTTGGGAGAAAAATGCAAAGGTACAAGACAGGTTTTCCTTGCCAATATCTCTCTTTTGCAAAGAGCTGCGCATTGGAAAATTCAGGGCTTTGCCGTGTAGATGATGGCCTAACAGGAGGCTTTAAAATTTTCTTTCTAGTGTCCTTCGTTTGGGAGAAAAATGCAAAGGTACAAGACAGCTTTTCCTTGCCAATATCTCTCTTATGCAAAGAGCTACGCATTGGAAAATTCAGGGCTATACCGTGTAGATATAGCACTAACAGGAGGCTTTAAAATTTTCATTCTAGTGTCCTTCGTTTGGGAGAAAAATCCAATGGTAAAAGACAGCTTTTCCTTGCCAATATCTCTCTTTTGCAAAGAGCTGCGCATTGGAAAATTCAGGGCTATGCCGTGTAGATGATGGCCTAACAGGAGGCTTTAAAATTTTCTTTCTAGTGTCCTTCGTTTGGGAGAAAAATGCAAAGGTACAAGACAGCTTTTCCTTGCCAATATCTCTCTTTTGCAAAGAGCTGCGCATTGGAAAATTCAGGGCTATGCCGTGTAGATGATGGCCTAACAGGAGGCTTTAAAATTTTCTTTCTAGTGTCCTTCGTTTGGGAGAAAAATGCAAAGGTACAAGACAGCTTTTCCTTGCCAATATCTCTCTTTTGCAAAGAGCTGCGCATTGGAAAATTCAGGGCTATGCCGTGTAGATGATGGCCTAACAGGAGGCTTTAAAATTTTCTTTCTAGTGTCCTTCGTTTGGGAGAAAAATGCAAAGGTACAAGACAGCTTTTCCTTGCCAATATCTCTCTTTTGCAAAGAGCTACGCATTGGAAAATTTAGGGCTATACCGTGTAGATATAGCACTAACAGGAGGCTTTAAAATTTTCATTCTAGTGTCCTTCGTTTGGGAGAAAAATCCAATGGTAAAAGACAGCTTTTCCTTGCCAATATCTCTCTTTTGCAAAGAGCTGCGCATTTGAAAATTCAGGGCTATGCCGTGTAGATGATGGCCTAACAGGAGGCTTTAAAATTTTCTTTCTAGTGTCCTTCGTTTGGGAGAAAAATGCAAAGGTACAAGACAGGTTTTCCTTGCCAATATCTCTCTTTCGCAAAGAGCTGCGCATTGGAAAATTCAGGGCTATGCCGTGTAGATGATGGCCTAACAGGAGGCTTTAAAATTTTCTTTCTAGTGTCCTTCGTTTGGGAGAAAAATGCAAAGGTACAAGACAGCTTTTCCTTGCCAATATCTCTCTTTTGCAAAGAGCTGCGCATTGGAAAATTCAGGGCTATGCCGTGTAGATGATGGCCTAACAGGAGGCTTTAAAATTTTCTTTCTAGTGTCCTTCGTTTGGGAGAAAAATGCAAAGGTACAAGACAGCTTTTCCTTGCCAATATCTCTCTTTTGCAAAGAGCTACACATTGGAAAATTCAGGGCTATACCGTGTAGATATAGCACTAACAGGAGGCTTTAAAATTTTCATTCTAGTGTCCTTCGTTTGGGAGAAAAATCCAATGGTAAAAGACAGCTTTTCCTTGCCAATATCTCTCTTTTGCAAAGAGCTGCGCATTGGAAAATTCAGGGCTATGCCGTGTAGATGATGGCCTAACAGGAGGCTTTAAAATTTTCTTTCCAATGTCCTTCGTTTGGGAGAAAAATGCAAAGGTACAAGACAGCTTTTCCTTGCCAATATCTCTCTTTTGCAAAGAGCTGCACATTGGAAAATTCAGGGCTATGCCGTGTAGATGATGGCCTAACAGGAGGCTTTAAAATTTTCTTTCTAGTGTCCTTCGTTTGGGAGAAAAATGCAAAGGTACAAGACAGCTTTTCCTTGCTAATATCTCTCTTTTGCAAAGAGCTGCGCATTGGAAAATTCAGGGCTATGCCGTGTAGATGATGGCCTAACAGGAGGCTTTAAAATTTTCTTTCTAGTGTCCTTCGTTTGGGAGAAAAATGCAAAGGTACAAGACAGCTTTTCCTTGCCAATATCTCTCTTTTGCAAAGAGCTGCGCATTGGAAAATTCAGGGCTATGCCGTGTAGATGATGGCCTAACAGGAGGCTTTAAAATTTTCTTTCTAGTGTCCTTCGTTTGGGAGAAAAATGCAAAGGTACAAGACAGCTTTTCCTTGCCAATATCTCTCTTTTGCAAAGAGCTGCGCATTGGAAAATTCAGGGCTATGCCGTGTAGATGATGGCCTAACAGGAGGCTTTAAAATTTTCTTTCTAGTGTCCTTCGTTTGGCAGAAAAATGCAAAGGTACAAGACAGCTTTCCCTTGCCAATATCTCTCTTTTGCAAAGAGCTGCGCATTGGAAAATTCAGGGCTATGCCGTGTAGATGATGGCCTAACAGGAGGCTTTAAAATTTTCTTTCTAGTGTCCTTCGTTTGAGAGAAAAATGCAAAGGTACAAGACAGCTTTTCCATGCCAATATCTCTCTTTTGCAAAGAGCTGCGCATTGGAAAATTCAGGGCTATGCCGTGTAGATGATGGCCTAACAGGAGGCTTTAAAATTTTCTTTCTAGTGTCCTTCGTTTGCGAGAAAAATGCAAAGGTACAAGACAGCTTTTCCTTGCCAATATCTCTCTTTTGCAAAGAGCTACGCATTGGAAAATTCAGGGCTATACCGTGTAGATATAGCACTAACAGGAGGCTTTAAAATTTTCATTCTAGTGTCCTTCGTTTGGGAGAAAAATCCAATGGTACAAGACAGCTTTTCCTTGCCAATATCTCTCTTTTGCAAAGAGCTGCGCATTGGAAAATTCAGGGCTATGCCGTGTAGATGATGGCCTAACAGGAGGCTTTAAAATTTTCTTTCTAGTGTCCTTCGTTTGGAAGAAAAATGCAAAGGTACAAGACAGCTTTTCCTTGCCAATATCTCTCTTTTGCAAAGAGCTGCGCATTGGAAAATTCAGGGCTATGCCGTGTAGATGATGGCCTAACAGGAGGCTTTAAAATTTTCTTTCTAGTGTCCTTTGTTTGGGAGAAAAATGCAAAGGTACAAGACAGCTTTTCCTTGCCAATATCTCTCTTTTGCAAAGAGCTGCGCATTGGTAAATTCAGGGCTATGCCGTGTAGATGATGGCCTAACAGGAGGCTTTAAAATTTTCTTTCTAGTGTCCTTCGCTTGGGAGAAAAATGCAAAGGTACAAGACAGCTTTTCCTTGCCAATATCTCTCTTATGCAAAGAGCTGCGCATTGGAAAATTCAGGGCTATGCCGTGTAGATGATGGCCTAACAGGAGGCTTTAAAATTTTAGTTCTTCTACCATCTCCCTTTTCTGAAAAGCCATTTAATATATGGTTCCCAGATAGGGGACATATCAGATATTGCCTTTCAAAAACAGCAAATATCATACCACTTCTATTGCCATCAAAGATAAACATTGATTGTTTTCAGATATTGGATTGAAAAAGCAGTCTTTATTGACATAAAGAAGCAAAAAAACATACATAAACATTACACACATAAGTACTGTGTTGCAGCACAGATAAAACACAATACAAATGCTGTCGGTATAGTACAGTTCAAGAACTACAGCACAGGCCAGCCTACACTATAAATCATGAACTGCACTATACATTTAAACAATACAATAATACAACAGTTAATAAGGCTATGGGTGTGGAGTGTAAGAGGGTGAGGGAATCACAAGCCCGAAGATTTATTGAAAGACAGACACATATAAAGGGAGGATTAATAAATACAAAGATATCCTTTACTATAGAATGTAGTCCAATCCGGTCTTTCAACTCTTCCACAACTTAAAAACGGATAGTGTTCCCAAGCCTTCCATCCTGGAATATCTTCAGTCTCTCGCCAATGAAGAAAACAATCCCTCCAGCAGACTCTTCAACCACGATACAAGATCACAGCCAAAAGGGCGAGAAGCAACTACACTTTTGTTTAACCAAAATAGCTAAAACTTAGTGGAGGAAAGTGCAGTGCACCAAAACATAAGCTGACACAATCATGGAGAATGCGCCAGCATATATGCTCTTCTATCTATATTTTGAAAACCTGCTCTTGTCCCCTCCAGCTGCTCCATGTAGATTTGACGTCTGGCAAGGTGCATAACCCACTGACAAGCAGGCACACTCCTGCATGAGTTTTCACTCTCACTAGCTGGATGATACACATTCATTTGCATGTGCTCCACCTCCGACACACCGCCCACCCAACCACCCAGTCACCAGAGCCACCCACAAGCCAACTGGCTCCGTGACTTAATTTGCACAGTGCAGTCATCCAGGCAGCATGTCCTTCTCAATGGAATAATCTCTGGTTCCATGGAATCTTCCGCATTGGAATGCTGCGGAACAAAAAGGATTTAAACATTCAGCTTGCTAGCATTCAATGTACCTGCGGCTTGGCTCTAGCACATGGGTCTTCATCCTGTGGCCCTCCAGCTGCTGTGAAACTACACATCCCAGCATGCCCTGCCACAGTTTTGCTATTAAGGTATGCTAAAATTGAGGCAGGGCATGCTGGGATGTGTAGTTCCACAGCAGCTGGAGGGTCGCAGGTTGAAGACCCATGTTCTAGCATGCCTGTTCTATGATGCATGTTCCGTGATGTCACAATCAGCTTGGAATGGGGTGTCTAGCAGGCATTTGCTGACAGCCACTTGAGGTAGACACACATCAGGAGATGCAGCATATCGGAGGTCTTCGATGCCTTTCCAGCAAATGCACACCACCTGCTGCTGGTCTGGACACAAAACAATGCCCACAATCGAAGTCCCAAAATGCCCAACTACAGGATTCATGTAAGTAGTGAATTTAGGAATGAATTTAGAAGTAGGAAATTAAGTTAGTTCACAAGTATATTCAAATTCAGATCTAAAGTCTAGGTAGGCCTCACGTCCTGGCAGCCCCCAGCATTTAAAAATGCCTTGATTAGAGGTAGGGAATTAAATGTAGATAAGAAGTAGACGCAAAATAAGACTCCACAGAGCAGTTATCAGGTGTCTTTATCAATTGTTGCATTTAAAAAATCAAGCAATTAGGGAACACAATGTTGCAACAATGTAACCCTATTTGCAAAATAGAACTAAATAAGTTTGTCGATGTAAGACATTTGCAAAGGCGCATTTAAAACACACTGGAAAATGCAACTGAATCTGTTTTTGGAGGCTAGAATAGGAAATGTGCATCGGTCCAACAAGTACTGAAAGCTCTTCTACCATCTTCCTTTTCTGAAAAGCCATTTAATATATGGTTCCCAGATAGGGGACATATCAGATATTGCCTTTCAAAAGCAGCAAATATCATACCACTTCTATTGCCATCAAAGATAAACATTGATTGTTTTCAGATATTGGATTGAAAAAGCAGTCTTTATTGACATAAAGAAGCAAAAAAACATACATAAACATTACACACATAAGTACTGTGTTGCAGCACAGCCAAAACACAATACAAATGCTGTCGGTATAGTACAGTTCAAGAACTACAGCACAGGCCAGCCTACACTATAAATCATGAACTGCACTATACATTTAAACTATACAATAATACAACAGTTAATAAGGCTATGTGTGTGGAGTGTAAGAGGGTGAGGGAATCACAAGACCGAAGCTTTATTGTAACACAGACACATATAAGGGGAGGGGCAATAAATAGAAAGGTATCCTTTACTATAGAATGTAGTCCAATCCGACCTCTGTGCTCTTCCACAACTGAAAAACGGATAGTGTTCCCAAGCCTTCCATCCTGGAATATCTTTGGTCTTTCGCCAATGAAGAAAACAATCCCTCCCTCCAGCAGACCCTTCAACCACGATACAAGATCACAGCCAAAATGCCGAGAAGCAACTACACTTGAGCTTAACAAAAATGGCTAAAACTTAGTGGAGGAAAGTGCAGTGCACCAAAACATAAGCTGACACAATCATGGAGAATGTGCCAGCATATATGCTCTTCTATCTATATTTTGCAAACCTGCTCTTGTCCCCTCCAGCTGCTCTATGTAGATTTGACGTCTGGCAAGGTGCATAACCCACTGACAAGCAGGCACACTCCTGCATGAGTTTTCTCTCTCACTAGCTGGATGATACACAATCATTTGCATGTGCTCCACCTCCGACACACCACCCACCCAACCACCCAGTCACCAGAGCCACCCACAAACCAACTGGCTCCGTGATTTAATTTGCACAGTGTAGTCATCCAGGCAGCATGTCCTTCTCAATGGAAGGATCTCTGGTTCCATGGAATCTTCCACATTGGAATGCTGCGGAACAAAAAGGATTTAAATATTCAGCTTGCTAGCATTCAATGTACCTGCGGCTTGGCTCTAGCACATGGGTCTTCATCCTGTGGCCCTCCAGCTGCTGTGAAACTACACATCCCAGCATGCCCTGCCACAGTTTTGCTATTAAGGTATGCTAAAACTGAGGCAGGGCATGCTGGGATGTGTAGTTCCACAGCAGCTGGAGGGTCGCAGGTTGAAGACCCATGTTCTAGCATGCCTGTTCTATGATGCATGTACCGTGATGTCACAATCAGCTTGGAATGGGGTGTCTAGCAGGCATTTGCTGACAGACACTTGAGGGAGACACACATCAGGAGATGCAGCATATCGGAGGTCTTCGATGCCTTTCCAGCAAATGCACACCACCTGCTGCTGGTCTGGACACAAAACAATGCCCACAATCGAAGTCCCAAAATGCCCAACTACAGGATTCATGTAAGTAGTGGATTTAGGAATGAATTTAGAAGTAGGAAATTAAGTTAGTTCACAAGTACATTCAAATTCAGATCTAAAGTCTAGGTAGGCCTCACGTCCTGGCAGCCCCCAGCATTTAAAAATGCCTTGATTAGAGGTAGAGAATTAAATGTAGATAAGAAGTAGACAAAAAATAAGACTCCACAGAGCAGTTATCAGGTGTCTTTATCAATTGTTGCATTTAAAAAATCAAGCAATTAGGGAACACAATGTTGCAACAATGTAACCCTATTTGCAAAATAGTACTAAATAAGTTTGTCGATGTAAGACATTTGCAAAGGCGCATCCAAAACATGCTGGAAAATGCAACTGAATCTGTTTTTGGAGGCTAGAATAGGAAATGAGCATCGGTCCTACAAGTACTGAAAGCTCTTCTCCCATCTCCCTTTTCTGAAAAGCCATTTAATATATGGTTCCCAGATAGGGGACATATCAGATATTGCCTTTAAAAAGCAGCAAATATCATACCACTTCTATTGCCATCAAAGATAAACATTGATTGTTTTCAGATATTGGATTGAAAAAGCAGTCTTTATTGACATAAAGAAGCAAAAAAACATACATAAACATTACACACATAAGTACCGTGTTGCAGCACAGCCAAAACACAATACAAATGCTGTCGGTATAGTACAGTTCAAGAACTACAGCAAAGGCCAGCCTACACTATAAATCATGAACTGCACTATACATTTAAACAATACAATAATACAACAGTTAATAAGGCTATGGGTGTGGAGTGTAAGAGGGTGAAGGAATCACAAGCCCGAAGCTTTATTGAAAGACAGACACATATAAATGGAGGATTAATAAATACAAAGATATCCTTTACTATAGAATGTAGTCCAATCCGGTCTTTCAACTCTTCCACAACTGAAAAACGGATAGTGTTCCCAAGCCTTCCATCCTGGAATATCTTCAGTCTCTCGCCAATGAAGAAAACAATCCCTCCAGCAGACTCTTCAACCACGATACAAGATCACAGCCAAAAGGGCGAGAAGCAACTACACTTGCGTTTAACCAAAATGGCTAAAACTTAGTGAAGGAAAGTGCAGTGCACCAAAACATAAGCTGACACAATCATGGAGAATGCGCCAGCATATATGCTCTTCTATCTATATTTTGCAAACCTGCTCTTGTCCCCTCCAGCTGCTCCATGTAGATTTGACGTCTGGCAAGGTGCATAACCCACTGACAAGCAGGCACACTCCTGCATGAGTTTTCACTCTCACTAGCTGGATGATACACATTCATTTGCATGTGCTCCACCTCCGACACACCGCCCACCCAACCACCCAGTCACCAGAGCCACCCACAAGCCAACTGGCTCCGTGATTTAATTTGCACAGTGCAGTCATCAAGGCAGCATGTCCTTCTCAATGGAATAATCTCTGGTTCCATGGAATCTTCCGCATTGGAATGCTGCGGAACAAAAATGATTTAAACATTCAGCTTGCTAGCATTCAATGTACCTGCGGCTTGGCTCTAGCACATGGGTCTTCATCCTGTGGCTCTCCAGCTGCTGTGAAACTACACATCCCAGCATGCCCTGCCACAGTTTTGCTATTAAGGTATGCTAAAACTGAGGCAGGGCATGCTGGTATATGTAGTTCCACAGCAGCTGGAGGGTCGCAGGTTGAAGACCCATATTCTAGCATGCCTGTTCTATGATGCATGTTCCGTGATGTCACAATCAGCTTGGAATGGGGTGTCTAGCATGCATTTGCTGACAGCCACTTGAGGGAGACACACATCAGGAGATGCAGCATATCGGAGGTCTTCGATGCCTTTCCAGCAAATGCACACCACCAGCTGCTGGTCTGGACACAAAACAATGCCCACAATTGAAGGCTCAAAATGCCCAACTACAGGATTAATGTAAGTAGTGAATTTAGGAATGAATTTAGAAGTAGGAAATTAAGTTAGTTCACAAGTACATTCAAATTCAGATCTAAAGTCTAGGTAGGCCTCACGTCCTGGCAGCCCCCAGCATTTAAAAATGCCTTGATTAGAGGTAGGGAATTAAATGTAGATAAGAAGTAGACACAAAATAAGACTCCACAGAGCAATTATCAGGTGTCTTTATCAATTGTTGCATTTAAAAAAATCAAGCAATTAGGGAACACAATGTTGCGACAATGTAACCCTATTTGCAAAATAGTACTAAATAAGTTTGTCGATGTAAGATATTTGCAAAGGCGCAAACAAAACACGCTGGAAAATGCAACTGAATCTGTTTTTGGAGGTTAGAATAGATGCAGGATCAAGTAGCTCAATGGGTAGGGTATTTGATTAGAATTCAACAGGTTATAGGTTTGAATCCTGGGTATGATAGTTTGAGGTGTTATTTAATAAAGTATGTTTATATATTAGTCACACATGGCTTACTTGTACAAATGGCATGTCACCAGTTAGTGCTGACTGCTGATATGCCATTTGCACAAACACGCCATGTGTGACTGTATATGCATTTAAGGAGGGCACCCCGGCAATACCACAAACCATTGAGTGTCAAGTATACTAGATATATCTTCATATCTCATGTGCTTTCTCTGAGACCAATCTTGTTATGCCCCTTCCCCACAAGGCATGCGCCTTTTGTCCATATTGCAAAAATGGGGAGGGGGGGGGGCATATAATTATCTGTCACAGGGCACCAAAAAGTCTAGTTATGGCTCTGGTATGCATTATGTAATCTGGCAGACCATATCTCCAACACTGGCTGGTTGGAATAGAAATTCGGTTATCTATGTGAGCACATGACCATCAACGATTTACTCTCAAACACTAGAAAATGGACAAAAATGGTCCCCTAAACAAATTGGTTAAATTTTGGGTTTAACCAATTTGTGTAATGACCATTTTTGACCACTTTTCTAGTGTTTGGGAGCAAATGGTTAATTGACATTTGCTCCTATACATTACCAGATTTTCATTCCATCCATCCAGACTGGATAGATAGCCTGACAGATAATTGTGTAGTGTACGCCCAGGATAACTGTCAGTTGTGCTTTCTTTTATGACGGCACATAAATGGGTGGGCAGATCCAGAGCAAGCACTGCCCACTCATGCATAGTTGTCAACTGATGTGAAGTTCCAGGGGGCAATCTCAGTTATAAAGAAAAGTATCTGGAAATTGTCCCTAGTTTAAAAAAAAAATAAAAAAAAATTGATCAACTCCATTTATTTAGTATGATATCCCAGGTGATAGGATGCCGGCAGTCAGAACAACATACTTTATTAAATAACACATCTCAAACTACCATACCCAGGATTCAAACCTATAACCTGTTGAATTCTAATCAAACACCCTACCTATTGAGCTATTTGATCCTGCATAAAAATTGTGAACATTATATGAAGCTATTGGTACTTTGAAAAAAAAAGTATCAGCATTACAACGCAGCAGATCCATGCAGTTTGCAGCCACACACTACATGTATCTGCTCAGCCACAATGCTGATTATTTCTTCACAAAGTACAAGGTAAGCTCCAAACAGAATTCTCTAGCTTAGAATTATGCCAAACCTAGAAGTCGGGCCCCCCACCCTGGGATCCCCCAGAGGGAGGCCTGCACCGTCATGCGGCAGGCTTGTCCGTTTTGGAAGCAGGCTGATGGGCAGCCCAGGCTTGCTTCAGTCTGGGCTTGGCAGGTCTGGAAGCATGAGCTTGCTTTGGGTATGCCTGACCTTGGGTACGCTTTACCTTGAGGATGAAAGGGCCAAGGGAAAGTACTTTTAGCCTTCTGCGTGGTAGGAGTCATACTAGGTAGGCAAGCTGTTTTAGCAGTAGCCAGATCAGCTACAATCTTATTGAGGTCTTCTCCAAAGAGAGTGTCTCCCTTGAAAGGAAGCACCTCCAGGGTTTTCTTGGAATCCATATCCACCGACCAGGATCTCAACCAGCTGTATAAAGTATTACCTTGGAACTGGCTCTCCACTCCCCATTATCTGGTTATCATGGCTTCCTCCGCCAGTGTCCAGACTCGCTTGCTGAAGCTCGGCCACTTCTTCCTAGCAGCAGGCTCCTGGATCACTGGGCAGCAGAGGTGCTTGGGAGCCGGAAGGGGGCGGAGCAATCAGGCAGGCAGTTGCAGTGCTGCCCAGCTATCTGTGGTGTGAGAAGAAGCAGGGGCACCCCACCGCTGGCAGTGCTGCAGCTAGCGGTGGTGGCAGCGGCGAGGCTGCTGGGCTGGGTCTTGAAAAAGGTGGAAAGAAGGGTGTTACGGCATGGAATGTACAAACTGCGAGACCCTGCTGGTAGCGCCTTTGTCTATTTAGTAGGAAGGGCACGTAACAGCCGGTGGGCAATGGAGGAAGCCCCTTTAGGACTGGAGCCCGGCGGCAACTGACTCCGTTGTCTCTGGCAGTTCCGCCCCTGGACTAGAGGAATGGTCAAGAACATGGCAACATTTAATGCCAAAAAATGCAAAATCATACACGTCTCAAAAATACAAAGGCTAACTATAATATTAAGGGCATTATAATGGCAAGAGGAAAGCTATCTAAGTATTACTATTTCAGGTGAGCAATGTAACAAAGCAATAGGAAAGGCAAGTCAGATGCTTGTTTGCATAGGTAAAGAACCAGTAGCAGAAAAAAGTAATACAGGTTGAGTATCCCATATCCAAATATTCCGAAATACGGAATATTCCGAAATACGGACTTTTTTGAGTGAGACTGAGATAGTGAAACCTTTGTTTTTTGATGGCTCAGTGTACACAAACTTTGTTTAATACTCAAAGTTATTAAAAATATTGTATTAAATGAACTTCAGACTGTGTGTATAAGGTGTATATGACACATAAATGAATTCTGTGAATGTACACACACTTTGTTTAATGCACAAAGTTATAAAAAATATTGGCTAAAATGACCTTCAGGCTGTGTGTATATGGTATATATGAAACATAAATGCATTCTGTGCTTAGATTTAGGTCCCATCACCATAATATCTCGTTATGGTATGCAATTATTCCAAAATACAGAAAAATCCGATATCCAAAATTCCTCTGGTCCCAAGCATTTTGGATAAGGGATACTCAACCTGTAATGCCACTGTATAGGTCCTTGGTACAGCCACATTTAGAATCCTGTGTTCAGTTCCAGAAGCCATATCTCAAGTCCTGTTGGAGAAAGAGCACTATATAAATAAATAGTATCAAAATTTGTTTCACGGCACCCCTAGGCCAAAGTTTTTTTTTATTGAGAAATTCAGAAAAAATATAAAATTAAGTAAATTGTGTTTATAGCATGTCATCCTCAGGTTCAGTTATGTTGTAAGGGAATGGTTTTGCCAATTTAATAAAGTATAAATAATTTTAATTGGTCCTGGACCACCAAACTATGCTACCAGTGCAAGAACCCCAGTTTGGAAACTACTGCCATAAAATAAACCTTTTTTGTTTTTTTTAAACTACATGTAATACACCTTAGATCTCAGTTCCTAAAAGGTTTTAAACCCTTGCATACAGTAAACTACACATATTTAAAAATCCTACACTGGGCACAAGTGCTCATGGGCCAATTTCATGGCAGTCTCGGATAGGAGGGCATTGTGGATTCACCAAGGGAATGCTGATGCTGACTCCAAGAAGCCTCTTCAAGATCGCAGGAGCAGAGTCCTCTGCTTCTGCCAAATCCACTGCATGACGCTGGGGCTCTCTTGCAGGAGCCCACACCAGTGGGGGGCACCAGGGGCGGAACTACTGGCAGGGCAGGCAGTGCATTGCACTGGGGCCCCGCCGCACTCAAGGGCCCACAGCCGCCGGCATTACAATGAGTCACAATGACTCATTGTATCATGCCGCAGCCGCACACCAGCGCTCCCGTCAGGTCTGCGTCCTGCGACTCCCGCCGCCCGCCCGTCGTAACGAACAGATCAGGCCAGGGCACTACGGGCAGCAGCTGCAGCACCAGACACGCTGCCGCCTCTGTAACACACGAAGAGGGAGGAGGGTCGCTTGGAGATGAGAGGAGCAGCGGCACGGGCGGGAGGAGGAGGAGGAGGGAGGTGAAGGAAGGAGCCGCAGCAGCGCTTTGTTACTGGTGGAGGCGCTGCTGCTGCTGCCCCTCTGCTTCACTATAGGCTGTCTTCCGAGAACAGCCTATAGTGAAGCAGAGGGGCAGCAGCAGCAGCGCCTCCACCAATAAGACAGCGCTGCTGCGGCTCCCTCCTCCACCTCCCTCCTCCTCCTTCTCTACTGCCCGGGAATCGTCAAGCTGCACGAGGAGCCTGAGCCAGCGGAGAGGGTAAGTATAATTCTTCTTTCTTTCTTTCTTTCTTTCTTCTTTCTTTCTTTCTTTCTTTCTTTCTTTCTTTCTTTCTTTCTTTCTTTCTTTCTTTCTTTCTTTCTTTCTTTCTTTCTTTCTTTCGTCTCTTTCTTTCTTTGTTGGTACTGCCTGCCGCTATGTGTAAAAAGGGGGAATCTGCCTGCCGCTATGTGTAAAAAGGGGGAATCTGCCTGCCGCTATGTGTAAAAAGGGGGAATCTGCCTGCCGCTATGTGTAAAAAGGGGGAATCTGCCTGCAGCTATGTGTAAAAGGGGGGAATCTGCCTGCAGCTATGTGTTAAAAGGGGGAATCTGCCTGCAGCTATGTGTAAAAAGGGGGACTGCCTGCCGCAATGTGTAAAAAGGGGGAATCTGCCTGCCGCTATGTGTAAAAAGGGGGAATCTGCCTGCAGCTATGTGTAAAAAGGGGGACTGCCTGCCGCAATGTGTAAAAAGGGGGAATCTGCCTGCCGCAATGTGTAAAAAGGGGGAAGCTGCTTGCCGCAATGTGTAAAAAGGGGGAATCTGCTTGCCGCAATGTGTAACAAGGGGGAATCTGCCTGCCGTAATGTGTAACAAGGGGGATGCTGTCTGCCGTAATGTGTAACAAGGGCACGCTGTCTGCCATAATGTGTAACAAGGGCAAGCTGTCTGCTGTAATGTGTAACAAGGGCAAGCTGTCTGCTGTAATGTGTAAAAAGTGTACGATGTCTGCCATTATGTGTAACAAGGGCAGGCTGACTGCTGTTATGTGAAAAAAGTGTACGCTGTCTGCCGCTATGTTTAACAAGGGCAGGCTGTCTGCCGTTATGTGTAAAAAGTGTACGCTGTCTGCCGCTATGTTTAACAAGGGCAGGCTGTCTGCCGTTATGTGAAAAAAATGTACGCTGTCTGCCGCTATGTGTAACAAGGGCACGCTGTCTGCCGTTGTGTAAAAAAGGGGGATGCTGTCTGCCGTAATGTGTAAAAAGGGGACGCTGTCTGCTGTAATGTGTAAAAAGAGGACGCTGTCTGCTGTAATGTGTAAAAAGAGGAATCTGTCCGCCGTAAGGTGTAAAAGGGTCTCTACCTGGTGTAGTGGTGCTACTGTGCGGCGTAATTTGAATAATGGAGACTACTGTGCACCGTTTTATGAATTGGTATTATTTTGTGGCCACACCCCTTAACCACAAAGCCACGCCACTATGTTTTTTTGCGCGCGCCTACGGCGCGCACTGCCCCTGTTTTGCATGCAGGGGTGGGGCTCCAATGCCGTTTCTTGCACACACTTCTAAAATGTCTAGTTACGGCACTGTTGCTAGGTATCCACTTCCCTGAGCAGGCCCCCCTAACCAGATCCTCTCCAGGGGTGAGGGGGTGGACTTGGATGGGAAGGGAAGGGGGGGGGCCCAAGCCATTTTGTCGCACATGGGCCCACTGCTCGCTAGTTCCACCACTGGGGGGCACGTCTAAAACTCTTCAGTCAGTTCTGGATTCATTCGGACCTGGACTCGTGGGTTTTACAAATAGTGTCCCAAGGGTACAAACTGGGGTTTCAAGAAGTTCCCCCTCACCGATTGTTCAAATCAGCCTTAGTCAGCAGGGAGAAGGTTTTTATTCAAGCCTCTTCGTGGTCCCGAAGCCGGACGGCTCAGTCAGACCAATCTTAAATCTGAAATCCCTTAATTTCTACCTAAAGAAATTCAATTTCAAGATGGAATCTCTCAGGGTAGTGATCTCCAGTCCGGGGGATAAAGGAGATTTCCTGGTTTTGGTAGACATAAAGGATGCCTACTTACATGTTCCCATTTAGCCACTGCATCAAGCTACCTGAGGTTTGCAATTCAGGATTGTCATTACCAATTTCAGACGTTGCCGTTTGGTCTGTCCACGGCTCCGAGGATTTTCACCAGGGTGATGGCGGAAATGATGGTTCTCCTTCGCAAGCAAGGAGTCACAATTATCCCGTACTTGGATGATCTCCTGATAAAGGCGAGATCCAGGTACCAGTTGGTGCAAAACATCTACTCTCCCTGACAGTTCTTTAACAACATGGTTGGCTCCTAAACTTGCCAAAATCGCAGTTGGTCCTAATGACGCGGTTGTTGTTTTTGGGAGTGATACTGGACACAGAAGAGGTTTTCTTCTAGTGGAATGGCTCTGGAGATCCAGAGTCTGGTCAAACAAATTCTGAAACCAGCAAGAGTGTTAATCCATCAATGCATTCGGTTGCTGGGGAAGATGGTTGCGGCCTACGAGGCCATTCAGTTTGGCAGGTTCCATGCCAGAGTGTTCCAGTGGGACCTGTTGGACAAGTGGTCCGGATCCCACCTACACATGCACCGGAGGATAATCCTGTCTTCCAAGACCAGAATCTCACTCCATTGGTGGCTGCACAGTTCTCACCACCTAGAGGGGCGATGGTTTGGGATCCAGGACGGGATCCTAGGGACCACGGATGCAACCCTCCGAGGCTGGGGAGCGGTCACACAGGGGGAAAACATCCAAGGAAGATGGTCAAGTCAGGAAAGTTGTCTCCACATAAATGTTCTGGAGTTAAGGGCCATTTAATAACTGCAGACACAGTACGCACTGGGACGGGTGCCCAGCATCCTCTACGGACTAAGAGAAAAGGATTTACCAGTAGGTATTAAAATCCTATTTTCTCTAAAGTCCTAGAGGATGCTGGGGACTCCGTAAGGACCATGGGGATAGACGGGCTCCGCAGGAGACATGGGCACTTTAAGAAAGACTTTAGTTCTGGGTGTGCACTGGCTCCTCCCTCTATGCCCCTCCTCCAGACCTCAGTTTGATACTGTGCCCAGTGGAGACTGGGTGCTTTTCAGGAGCTCTCCTGAGCTTTCTGACAGAAAGTATTTTGTTAGGTTTTTAATTTTCAGGGAGCACTGCTGGCAACAGACTCCCTCATCGAGGGACTGAGGGGAGAGAAGCAGCCCTACTCTCTGAGTTGCAAGGTCCTGCTTCTTAGGCTACTGGACACCATTAGCTCCAGAGGGATTGGTACGCAGGATCTCACCCTCGCCGTCCGTCCCAGAGCCGCGCCTCCGTCCCCCTCGCAGAGCCGGAAGATAGAAGCCGGGTGAGTATGAGAAGAAAAGAAGACTTCAGAGGCGGCAGAAGACTTCATGATCTTCACTGAGGTAACGCACAGCACTGCAGCTGTGTGCCTTTGCTCCCATACACCTCACATACTCCGGTCACTGTAAGGGTGCAGGGCGCAGGGGGGGCGCCCTGGGCAGCAATATAAACCTCTTTCGCAAAAATATAACATATATACAGCTGGGCACTGTATATATGTATGAGCCCCCACCAATTTTACAGTTTAAGCGGGACAGAAGCCCGCCTCCGAGGGGGCGGGGCTTCTCCCTCAGCACTCACCAGCGCCATTTTTTCTCCACAGCACCGCTGAGAGGAAGCTCCCCGGACTCTACCCTGCTTATACCACGTTAGACAAGAGGGTTGAAAAGAGGGGGGGGGGCACATAATTCGCAAATTACATACAGCAGCACTACTGGGCAAACATTAAGTTACTGTGTATTCCTGGGTTATATAGCGCAGGGGTGTGTGCTGGCATACTCCCTCTCTGTCTCTCCAAAGGGCCTTGTGGGGAAACTGTCTTCAGAAAAAGCATTCCCTGTGTGTGTGGTGTGTCGGTACACGTGTGTCGACATGTCTGAGGAAGAAGGCTATATTAGAGAGGAGCGGGAGCAAATGAATGTGGTGTCTCCGCCGACAGCTGATTGGATGGATATGTGGAATGTTTTAAATGCTAGTGTAAACTCATTGCACAAAAGATTAGACAAGGCAGAAGCTTTGGGACAGTCAGGGTCTCAACCCATGCCTGATCCTATGTTGCAGGGACTGTCAGGGTCTCATAAGCGCCCACTATCCCAGTTTGTTGACACAGATACCGACACGGATTCTGACTCCAGTGTCGATTACGATGATGCAAAGTTACAGCCAAAATTGGCAAAATCCATTCGATTTATGATTATGGCAATAAAAAATGTTTTGCACATCACAGAGTAACCCCCTGTCGCTGACAAGAGGGTACATATGTACAAGGGAAAGAAGCCTGAGGTAACCTTTCCCCCCTCACACGAGCTGAACGAGTTATGTGAAAAAGCTTGGAAATCTCCAGATAAAAGACTGCAGATTTCCAAAAGGATTCTTATGGCGTATCCTTTCCCATCAACGGATAGGTTACGATGGGAATCCTCCCCTAGGGTGGACAAAGCATTAACACGCTTATCCAAGAAGGTAGCCCTCCCGTCCCAGGATACGGCTACCGTCAAAGAGTGTGCTGACCGCAAACAGGAGATTACCCTGAAGTCCATTTATACACATTCAGGTACCTTACTCAGACCGGCAATTGCGTCGACCTGGGTGTGTAGTGCTGTAGCGGCATGGACAAATGCCTTATCTGAGGGGATGGATAGCCTAGACAAGGATACTATTTTATTGACCCTGGGGCATATAAGAGATGCTGTCCTATATATGTGTGTATGCAAACTACCGGTGGTGCTGCAGGGCCCACACCCTTTTACTTGTCTTGTAGATCAGCTCTGAAGCTGTTATAGTGCCCAGCTGCTGCAAGAAATCAGCTTCAATGCTTCAGGGGCTTGGGCATGGCCAACATGAGCCCCACACCGAAGGAGGGTGGGGGTGTTTAATGCAAACTTGGGGTTATCCAAGCGCCGCAAAAGACCACCATGCCCCACATGCCCCTTTTCTCTTTTCATATACAGATGAGGGTTCCAGCCAACTTTGGCCCACTGCTTGGATGACATCACCGAATGCAAATCCGTCTGCTGCAGACCTTCCCCCAGGAATGCTTGCAATAGTTGTTGCATATGGTTTAATGTCTGAGGGTGCTTCAGTATTAGGCAGCCTTCCGCCCTCCCATGTTCATCTGAAAAGATGTGGTCTCCCTGCAGTTGTTGTCCCCAGACGAGAGTTCCCTTGTGTTCCTCAGTTAAATCTCCTTAACTTGACGAGGGTGTGCCCGAGCAGCCGCCCTCCCCAGCCCTTTCCCAACACATACTTATCTTGCATACGAGATCTCTTGATCATGAAGATAGTTCTCACAGGTTGAGGTTCATCCTGGCCCCGCTCCCCGCTGGAGAGCGCTGATGGGGACAGCAGCGGGGCTTCAGCAGCAGGGTGAGTATGTGTGGCCAGAGACCTCCCTTCCCATGTGCAGGCCTGCAGAGTGTGCCGCGCAGGATGGGGCATGTGACACTCTCCCTCCCTGGGGCTCTTCCAGATGTAGCTCCTCAGCAGTATTTTTCCCGGGCTGCGCGGCGCTCTCCCCGACTGGCATCCGCCCTGGAACACTGCCTTCCTCAACGCAACATCAGCAGGGGGCCCGGGCCTCATCACCATCCCAGGTCTTTCTCATGTATGTATCATGTATGTGTGTGTGATATATGTATGAATCATATATGTTTGTGATATATATATATATATATATCTATCTATCTATCTATTTATCTATCTATCTATCGTATGTGTGTGTATATATGTATCTATCATGTATGTATGTATGTATGTATCTATCTTGTATGTATGTGTTCTATCTATCTATCTATCTATCGTGTGTGTGATATATGTATGTATCTATCATGTATGTGTTATATGTATGTATCACACCTTCCTCTATACATATACATACATACATACATACATACACACACCTATATCTGTACGTACACTGATATACACACACCAACATCTATACATAAACACGCTGACCCCTAAACGTACACCAACGTACCCACATGTGAATCTATACATACATGTGCTGACACCTGGACATACACTGATGTACCCACACCTAACATCTATACATACACATGCTAACAACTGGACGTATACAGACGTACCCACATTTGCATCCATGCATATATAGATGTAGGTGTGTGTACGTCAGTGTACGTCCAGGTGTCAACGCGTGTATGTATAGATGCAGGTGTGGGTACGTCTGTGTATGTCCAGGTGTCAGAATGTGTATGTATAGATGCAGGTGTGGGAACGTCAGTGTAGGTTCAGGTGTCAGCGCGTGTATGTATAGATGCAGGTGCTTGTATGTCCAGATGTCAGTGCATGTATGTATAGATGCAAGTGTGGGTACGTCGGTGTATGTCCATTTGTCAGCGCGTGTATATATAGATGCAGGTGCTTGTATGTTGGTGTATGTCCAGGTGTCAGCATGTGTATGTATAGATGCAGGTGTGGGAATGTTGGTGTATGTCCAGGTGTCAGGGCGTGTATGTATGGATATTAGGTGTGGGTACATCAGTGTATGTCCAGGTGTTAGCGCATGTATGTATAGATGCAGGATAATAATCGCACAGCGTGCCCCCCGCCAACCACAAACCTCCCCCACCCCCCTGTATGACATAAACACAGCTAATTCCACTTACACACAATAATTTCAGTTTGCGACCAGGAGCCGGCAATGTATGTGCACCCAAATGAAGCCACTGTAAATGCCCTGCAGGCTGCTATGTACTGCACAGGTGCAACAAATTTAAATGCCCTATCTTTAAAATGGGGCATATTTTACTAAATTAAAAAAGCCTGTAACTTTCTGTAAAACCTTAACCCCAAAAGTTACTACACTAACATCGGGGTGTAGAGTTGGATGTTGATCCAAGGCACCAACAGGCTAAAGCTTTGACTGTTCCCAGGATGCCTTGCACCGCCTCCTCTATAACCCTGCCCAGTGGCGTAACTAGACCTTTGTGGGCCCCATAGCAAAATTCTGAATGGGCCCACCAGCACTCAACAAGAATGAGTGGCGTTTGGGGTCAGAAAAGTAGAGGGGAAGGGGTCTGACAGAGTAGGGGGCAGGACATGAATGAATAGAAACTGAGGTGTCCATTATATAAAGAAATACAGTATGTGTGTCTGTGTGTATATCACACACACACATATAAGGGAAATTCAAATGCATTCAATTATTGCGCCCATTACACTCTGGTTTAGGTGCACAAAGCACCTAAACCTGAATAAAGTAATGGGCGCGATCGTGAAAAGACACCGTTTGGTTGCCCAAATGGGTCTCTTTGCACACATTTCAGCTTGTTTCCCCTGGGGGTAGTGAGCTGAAATAAACATGTCGCACCCGTTGGCAGCAACATTAGAATAGCTGCTGACGGGCACGATTGAGGGAGGAAAGGGACATTTGAATCCAGCCCATAGATGCAATGTGAATATGTAATTTGTACCTTCCTATCTTAAAATGTAGTAGTGTATACACTAGAGGTCTTTCCGAACCCCCTAATCCTAACATTGTAATTTGCTTTAGGGCGCACCTCCAATTAGTCTAGTGTTTCGTATTTTCACATTAAATACTTTCTTGCATTGGTTGGTTAAAGATTAGATCGTATATTTTTCTAGATATAGCTGTGCATAGTCTACAAGGCTACATGCTTCTCCCCTAACTAGAGATGTGCAGCGGGCATTTTTCGTGTTTCATGTTTTGGTTTTGGTTTCGGATCCGCAGTTGTGTTTTGGATACGGACGCGTTTTGGCAAAACCACACTTTCGGGTTTTGGATTCGGGTGATTTTTTTTTAAAACCTCAAACAGCTAAAATCATAGAATTTGGGGGTAATTTTGATCCTATAGTATTAAGCTCAATAACCAATTTCTACTCCTTTCCAGTCTATTCTGAACACCTCACACCTCCCAATATTATTTTTAGTCCTAAAATTTGCACCAAGGTCCCTGGATGACTAAGCTAAGCGACCCAAGTGGGCAGCACAAACACCTGGCCCATCTAGGAGTGGCACTGCAGTGTCAGACAGGATGGCACTTAAAAAAATAGCCCCAAACAGCACATGATGCAAAGATAAATAAAAAAAGAGGCGCAAGATGAAATTGTAGTGTGTCTCTCCTGCTCAGTGTCAGTTCTCAGTAGTATCCTCATCAGTGCTCAGTATCACTGCTCATTGTCTTGTGCTGCATTGTGGTGCTCAGTATACTAGAGTACATTACTAATAGTCCAGTGCTGCATCTTGCTGCTCAGTGTCAGTTCTAGTATCCTCATCAGTGCTCAGTATCACTGCTCATTGTTTTGTGCTGCATTGTGGTGCTCAGTATACTACAGAACATTACTAATAGTCCAGTGCTGCATCTGGCTGCTCTGTGTCAGTTCTAGTAATCTCATCAGTGCTCCGTATCACTGCTCATTGTCTTGTGGTGCTCAGTATACTACAGTACATTACTAATACTCCAGTGTCTTGTGCCGCATATGGCTGCTGTAGGGTGCTGTGGTAGTGTCCTGTCACTGTGCATATGTCATCATTCCAGTCACAGTGACATACCCTCCAACTGTACCTTTTTAATAGGTATTTTCTCTGACGTCCTAGTGGATGCTGGGACTCCGTAAGGACCATGGGGAATAGCGGCTCCGCAGGAGACAGGGCACAAGAATAAAAGCTTTAGGATCAGGTGGTGTGCACTGGCTCCTCCCCCTATGACCCTCCTCCAAGCCCCAGTTAGATTTTTGTGCCCGAACGAGAAGGGTGCAGGCTAGGTGGCTCTCCTGAGCTGCTTAGAATAAAAGTATATTTTAGGTTTTTTATTTTCAGTGAGTCCTGCTGGCAACAGGCTCACTGCATCGTGGGACTAAGGGGAGAAGAAACGGACTCACCTGCGTGCAGAGTGGATCGGGTTTCTTAGGCTACTGGACATTAGCTCCAGAGGGACGATCACAGGTTCAGCCTGGATGGGTCCCGGAGCCGCGCCGCCGGCCCCCTTACAGAGCCAGAAGAGCGAAGAGGTCCGGTGAAATCGGCGGCAGAAGACGATCCTGTCTTCAGACTAAGGTAGCGCACAGCACCGCAGCTGTGCGCCATTGCTCTCAGCACACTTCACACTCCGGTCACTGAGGGTGCAGGGCGCTGGGGGGGAGCGCCCTGAGACGCAATATAACATGATATACCTTAGATTGGCTAAAGAATACATCACATATAGCTCTGGGGCTATATGGATGTATTTTAACCCCTGACATTTTTTACAGAAAAAGCGGGAGATAAGGACGTCGTGAAGGGGCGGAGCTTATCTCCTCAGCACACAAGCGCCATTTTCCCTCACAGCTCCGCTGGAAGGACGGCTCCCTGACTCTCCCCTGCAGACTTGCTACTGAATCAGGGTAAAAAAGAGAAGGGGGGGCACTTTTGGCAGCTAAAAACTATATAAACAGCAGCTATAAGGGATTAACACTTATATAAGGTTATTCCTGTATATATATATAGCGCTTGGTGTGTGCTGGCAGACTCTCCCTCTGTCTCTCCAAAGGGCTTGTGGGGTCCTGTCCTCTATCAGAGCATTCCCGGTGTGTGTGCTTTGTGTCGGTACGTGTGTGTCGACATGTATGAGGAGGAAAATGATGTGGAGGCGGAGCAATTGCCTGGGTTAGTGATGTCACCCCCTAGGGAGTCGACACCTGACTGGATGATCGTATTTAAAGAATTAAGTGATAATGTCAGCACTTTGCAAAGAACGGTTGATGACATGAGACAGCCGGCAAATCAATTAGTGCCTGTCCAGGCGTCTAAGACACCGTCAGGGGCCCTAAAACGCCCGTTACCTCAGTGGGTCGACACAGATCCAGACACAGATACTGAGTCTAGTGTCGACGGTGAGGAGACAAACGTAATGTCCAGTAGGGCCACACGTTACATGATCACGGCAATGAAGGAAGCATTGAACATTTCTGACACTACAAGTACCACAAAGAAGGGTATTATGTGGGGTGTGAAAAAACTACCAATAGTTTTCCCTGAGTCAGATGAGTTAAATGAGGTGTGTGATAAAGCGTGGGTTTCCCCCGACAAAAAACTGCTAATTTCTAAAAAATTATTGGCACTATATCCTTTCCCGTTAGAGGTTAGGACACGTTGGGAAACACCCCCTAGGGTAGATAAGGCGCTCACACGTTTATCTAAACAAGTAGCGTTACCGTCTCCTGATACGGCCACCCTCAAAGAACCAGCAGATAGAAGGCTGGAAAATATTCTTAAAAGTATATACACACATACTGGTGTTATACTGCGACCAGCAATCGCTTCAGCCTGGATGTGCAGTGCTGGCGTCGCGTGGTCGGATTCCCTGACTGAAAATATTGATACCCTGGATAGGGACAATATACTGTTAACTATAGAGCATTTGAAGGATGCATTACTATATATGCGTGATGCACAGAGGGATATTTGCACCCTGGCATCAAGAGTAAGTGCTATGTCCATTTCTGCCAGAAGAGCGTTATGGACGCGACAGTGGTCAGGCGATGCGGATTCCAAACGACATATGGAAGTATTGCCGTATAAAGGGGAGGAGTTATTTGGGGCTGGTCTATCGGACCTGGTGGTCACGGCAACGGCTGGAAAATCCACCTTTTTACCCCAGGTCACTTCACATCAGCAGAAAAAGACACCGTCTTTTCAAACTCAGTCCTTTCGTTTCCATAAGTACAAGCGAGCTAAAGGCCATTCCTTCCTGCCCCGGGGCAGAGGAAGGGGAAAAAGACTGCACCATGCAGCCGCTTTCCAGGAGCAGAAGCCATCCCCTGCTTCTGCCAAGTCTTCAGCATGACGCTGGGGCTTTACAAGCAGACTCAGACATGGTGGGGGCCCGTCTCAAGAATTTCAACGCGCAGTGGGCTCACTCGCAAGTGGACCCCTGGATTCTACAGGTGGTATCGCAGGGGTACAAACTGGAATTCGAGGCGTTTCCCCCTCGCCGGTTCCTGAAGTCTGCTCTACCAAAGTCTCCCTCCGACAGGGAGGCAGTTTTGGAAGCCATTCACAAGCTGTATTCCCAGCAGGTGATAATCAAGGTACCCCTCCTACAACAGGGAAAGGGGTATTATTCCACGCTGTTTGTGGTACCGAAGCCGGACGGCTCGGTGAGACCAATTTTAAATCTAAAATCCCTGAACACTTACATAAAGAGGTTCAAATTCAAGATGGAATCACTCAGAGCGGTGATAGCAAACCTGGAAGAAGGGGACTATATGGTGTCTCTGGACATCAAGGATGCTTATCTCCACGTCCCAATCTACCCGTCTCACCAAGGGTACCTCAGGTTTGTAGTACAAAACTGTCATTATCAGTTTCAGACGCTGCCGTTTGGGTTGTCCACGGCACCTCGGGTCTTTACCAAGGTAATGGCCGAAATGATGATTCTTCTTCGAAGAAAAGGCATCTTAATTATCCCTTACTTGGACGATCTCCTGATAAGGGCAAGGTCCAGGGAACAGTTAGAAGTCGGAGTAGCACTATCTCAGGTAGTGTTACGTCAGCACGGGTGGATCCTAAATATTCCAAAATCGCAGCTGATTCCAACGACACGTCTACTGTTCCTAGGAATGATTCTGGACACAGTCCAGAAAAAGGTGTTTCTCCCGGAGGAGAAGGCCAGGGAGTTATCCGAGCTAGTCAGGAACCTCCTAAAACCAGACCAGGTGTCAGTGCATCAGTGCACGAGGGTCCTGGGAAAAATGGTGGCTTCTTACGAAGCGATTCCATTCGGAAGATTCCATGCAAGAACGTTTCAGTGGGATCTACTGGACAAATGGTCCGGATCGCATCTTCAGATGCATCAGCGGATAACCCTGTCGACAAGGACAAGGGTGTCTCTTCTGTGGTGGCTGTAGAGTGCTCATCTACTAGAGGGCCGCAGATTTGGCATTCAGGATTGGGTCCTGGTGACCACGGACGCCAGCCTGAGAGGCTGGGGGGCAGTCACACAGGGAAAAAATTTCCAGGGCTTGTGGTCAAGCATGGAAACATCTCTTCATATAAACATTCTGGAACTAAGGGCCATTTACAATGCCCTAAGTCAAGCGAAACCCCTTCTTCAGGGTCAGGCGGTATTGATCCAATCGGACAACATCACGTCAGTCGCCCACGTAAACAGACAGGGCGGCACGAGAAGCAGGAGGGCAATGGCAGAAGCTGCAAGGATTCTTCGCTGGGCGGAAAATCATGTGGTAGCTCTGTCAGCAGTGTTCATTCCGGGAGTGGACAACTGGGAAGCAGACTTCCTCAGCAGACACGACCTTCACCCGGGAGAGTGGGGACTTCACCCAGAAGTCTTCCACCTGATTGTAAACCGTTGGGAAAAACCAAAGGTGGACATGATGGCGTCACGTCTAAACAAAAAACTAGACAGATATTGCGCCAGGTCAAGGGACCCTCAGGCAATAGCGGTGGACGCTCTGGTGACATCGTGGGTGTACCAGTCAGTGTATGTGTTCCCTCCTCTGCCTCTCATACCAAAAGTACTGAGAATCATAAGAAGGAGAGGAGTAAGAACGATACTCGTGGTTCCGGATTGGCCAAGAAGGACTTGGTACCCGGAACTTCAAGAGATGCTCACGGAAGACCCGTGGCCTCTACCTCTAAGAAAGGACCTGCTCCAACAGGGGCCTTGTCTGTTCCAAGACTTACCGCGGCTGCGTTTGACGGCATGGCGGTTGAACGCCGGATCCTGAAGGAAAAAGGCATTCCAGATGAAGTCATCCCTACCCTGGTCAAAGCCAGGAAGGATGTAACCGCAAAACATTATCACCGCATTTGGCGAAAATATGTTGCGTGGTGTGAGGCCAAGAAGGCCCCTACAGAGGAATTTCAACTGGGTCGTTTCCTCCATTTCCTGCAAACAGGACTGTCTATGGGCCTAAAATTAGGGTCCATTAAGGTTCAAATTTCGGCCCTGTCGATTTTCTTCCAGAAAGAACTGGCTTCAGTACCTGAAGTTCAGACATTTGTAAAAGGGGTACTGCATATACAACCTCCTTTTGTGCCTCCAGTGGCACCTTGGGAACTCAATGTTGTTTTGAGGTTCCTTAAGTCACATTGGTTTGAACCACTCACCACTGTGGACTTAAAATATCTCACATGGAAGGTGACGATGCTGTTAGCCCTGGCTTCAGCCAGGCGTGTGTCAGAATTGGCGGCTTTATCATATAAAAGCCCTTACTTAATTTTTCATTCTGACAGGGCAGAATTGAGGACTCGTCCTCAATTTCTCCCTAAGGTGGTTTCTGCTTTTCACATGAACCAACCTATTGTGGTGCCTGCGGCTACTAGGGACTTGGAGGACTCCAAGTTACTTGACGTTGTCAGGGCCCTGAAAATATATGTTTCCAGGACGGCGGGAGTCAGAAAGTCTGACTCGCTGTTTATCCTGTATGCACCCAACAAGCTGGGTGCTCCTGCTTCTAAGCAGACTATTGCTCGTTGGATTTGTAGTACAATTCAACTTGCACATTCTGTGGCAGGCCTGCCACAGCCAAAATCTGTGAAAGCCCATTCCACAAGGAAAGTGGGCTCATCTTGGGCGGCTGCCCGAGGGGTCTCGGCTTTACAACTTTGCCGAGCAGCTACTTGGTCAGGGGCAAACACGTTTGCTAAATTCTACAAATTTGATACCCTGGCTGAGGAGGACCTGGAGTTCTCTCATTCGGTGCTGCAGAGTCATCCGCACTCTCCCGCCCGTTTGGGAGCTTTGGTATAATCCCCATGGTCCTTACGGAGTCCCAGCATCCACTAGGACGTCAGAGAAAATAAGATTTTACTTACCGATAAATCTATTTCTCGTAGTCCGTAGTGGATGCTGGGCGCCCATCCCAAGTGCGGATTGTCTGCAATACTTGTACATAGTTATTGTTACAAAAATCGGGTTATTATTGTTGTGAGCCTTCTTTTTAGAGGCTCCGCTGTTATCATGCTGTTAACTGGGTTCAGATCACAGGTTGTACAGTGTGATTGGTGTGGCTGGTATGAGTCTTACCCGGGATTCAATATCCTTCCTTATTATGTACGCTCGTCCGGGCACAGTATCCTAACTGAGGCTTGGAGGAGGGTCATAGGGGGAGGAGCCAGTGCACACCACCTGATCCTAAAGCTTTTATTCTTGTGCCCTGTCTCCTGCGGAGCCGCTATTCCCCATGGTCCTTACGGAGTCCCAGCATCCACTACGGACTACGAGAAATAGATTTATCGGTAAGTAAAATCTTATTTTTTCATGGTCTGTACCTATTTTTGGCTCTCCAAACTTCCATTGAAAGTATAGGAAAAGGGGCGTGACCACGCCCCCTTTACATGTGACCACGCCCCTTTTTCTAATTTGTCCCGATTTTTGTGTGTAAAATGTTGGAGGGTATGCAGTGATATCTGGTATCTATCTAGTGGTATCTAATTCCAGACATTACCACCGTCTAATTCCAGATATATTACTGGCATATAATTCCACACATTAAAAAATGGAGAACAAAAAGGTGGAGGGTAAAATAGGGAAAGATCAAGATCCACTTCCACCTAGTGCTGAAGCTGCTGCCACTAGTCAAGGCAGAGACAATTCAATGCCATCAACATTATGTAATGATTATACGATACATTATATATCATATCATTGTATGGTTGTAAAATACAACTTAAAAACTTTAATGAATAAATACATAAAGTAGCTTTTATGTAACCTTTTTAAACCTATTAGCATAGACCGAATCTCATCGTGTGTATAGGCCTTTAGTTCAACAACAGCATGGGACCAGTTAGTGTGTTTTGACCACTGCACAGCACCTGGTGTTATATAGTAAGCACCACTATGGCATAGTATACAGCATTATGGGCCTGATATGAGTGTGACCAGCGGTGATGTGGAATGCAGTAGGAGGTGCTGTTTAGTAAGCACCACTTCTATATTCACCATGCAGTATATTGTGTGAATATAGAAGTGTTGGCTGTGTTATGTATTAGAGTAATTATTGCAGCTCCCAGCTAAAATTGCAAAATGTAATTTCGTGACAAGCTGCAGAGATTAACCCTTTCTGTGGCTGCTGCACAACCTCTATTCATATCGCTGAATTCAATTAGGGAGATGTTCTCACCCCGCGAGCAAGCGCAGGTATATGCCACACTTATGGTAACATTGGATTTGCAGATATTTTCTTGCAGGGGTGTTTCTAAACAATTTGGCTTCAAATGCGTACCCCCCGCCACCATTGGCATTAAAAATTGTGCCCCTCCCCCATATATATATATATATAAAAAAAACTATATTTGCGTGAGCGCTCCGGACGGGATGGGGGGGCATGACCTCGCAAAAATGGGTATGGTCTCCATAAAATGGGTGTAGCCTTGCAGGCAAAGACTACCTTACACCCCAGTTCTTCACCCTGCACCAACAGACCTCGGCCACCACAGGGAAAAAAGTACAGTAATTTCCACCATGTTAATCCCCACACATTAATGCCCTTTGGAACATATTATGTCACTCACCACAATATCTGTGATACACTATGCCCTACAGTAAAGCTTCTAATTACTTTTACAAAAACTGCTCAATGCCAAGAGTTTCACGTGCTGGGTGTCATGCTCATTGCCAGGGGTTTCACTCTCTGGGTGTCATGCTCATTGCCAGGGGGAACGCAGTAGGAGGTGTTATATAGTAAGCACCACTATGGCATAGTATATAGCATTATATATATTGTGAGCACTGGTGATGTTGAGTGCAGTAGAGCTGCTGCTGGGTAATTACAATTGACTACAACCACCAATATATTCTGCTGCACTATATATATATGCAAAGCTAATTCTGCTGGGTAATTACAACTGACTACAACCACCAATATATTCTGCTGCACTATATCTATATTTGCAAAGCTAATTCTGCTGGGTAATTACAATTGACTACAACCACCAATATATTCTGCTGCACTATATCTATATATGCAAAGCTAATTCTGCTGAGTAATTACAATTGACTACAACCACCAATATATTCTTCTGCACTATATCTATATATGCAAAGCTAATTCTGCTGGGTAATGCAAATTGAAACATTATTGCATAGTATGTGATTTTGAAGTACTTTTTTAAAGTTTTGAATGATATAGACCCAGTTTAATCTTTGTGGAATGCCTGGTTGTTGTTTTTAAGGTAATTTATTGCCTGGCATTTGAGGGGGTGGGGTGTGGTTACAGATTTCAATTATTGGTTTCACTTGTAATAGTCTTCTACTTAAGTCCAATGGTGTAGGCTGTGCAAAGCCGTTTGGCTGTGCATTTATTGATCTAAGCGTGCATTTTTATCAAAGCGTGATAAAATTGACACATAACAGCAGCGTTCAATCAGCGTTAATTTATCTTCAGCTGATATTGATTGTGAATTGACGTTTCTTCTCTTCTTGTCACCTACAGGTAATTACAATTGACTACAACCACCAATATATTCTGCTGCACTATATCTATATATGCAAAGCTAATTCTGCTGGGTTATGCAAATTGAAACATTATTGCATAGTATGTGATTTTGAAGTACTTTTTTAAAGTTTTGAATGATATAGACCCAGTTTAATCTTTGTGGAATGCCTGGTTGTTGTTTTTACGGTAATTTATTGCCTGGAATTTGAGGGGGTGGGGTGTGGTTACAGATTTCAATTATTGGTTTCACTTGTAATAGTCTTCTACTTAAGTCCAATGGTGTAGGCTGTGCAAAGCCGTTTGGCTGTGCATTTATTGATCTAAGCGTGCATTTTTATCAAAGCGTGATAAAATTGACACATAACAGCAGTGTTCAATCAGCATTAATTTATCTTCAGCTGATATCGATTGTGAATTGACGTTTCTTCTCTTCTTGTCACCTACAGGTAATTACAATTGACTACAACCACCAATATATTCTGCTGCACTATATCTATATATGCAAAGCTAATTCTGCTGGGTAATGCAAATTGAAACATTATTGCATAGTATGTGATTTTGAAGTACTTTTTTAAAGTTTTGAATGATATAGACCCAGTTTAATCTTTGTGGAATGCCTGGTTGTTGTTTTTAAGGTAATTTATTGCCTGGCATTTGAGGGGGTGGGGTGTGGTTACAGATTTCAATTATTGGTTTCACTTGTAATAGTCTTCTACTTAAGTCCAATGGTGTAGGCTGTGCAAAGCCATTTGGCTGTGCATTTATTGATCTAAGCGTGCATTTTTATCAAAGCGTGATAAAATTGACACATAACAGCAGTGTTCAATCAGCATTAATTTATCTTCAGCTGATATCGATTGTGAATTGACGTTTCTTCTCTTCTTGTCACCTACAGGTAATTACAATTGACTACAACCACCAATATATTCTGCTGCACTATATCTATATATGCAAAGCTAATTCTGCTGGGTAATGCAAATTGAAACATTATTGCATAGTATGTGATTTTGAAGTACTTTTTTAAAGTTTTGAATGATATAGACCCAGTTTAATCTTTGTAGAATGCCTGGTTGTTGTTTTTAAGGTAATTTATTGCCTGGCATTTGAGGGGGTGGGGTGTGGTTACAGATTTCAATTATTGGTTTCACTTGTAATAGTCTTCTACTTAAGTCCAATGGTGTAGGCTGTGCAAAGCCATTTGGCTGTGCATTTATTGATCTAAGCGTGCATTTTTATCAAAGCGTGATAAAATTGACACATAACAGCAGTGTTCAATCAGCGTTCAATCGAAGTGAAAAAGAAGGAAAACAGAAGCACACCAATCTAACAAAACAAAGAAAACTGAAGAACTAATAACAAATGTGAGTCACTTACTCCTCAGATCACTCACCTCCTGATTGTTGCATCTGATTACATAGCACAGAACTACCTTACTTGGACATTTCATAAACCATCCATTTCACCTACAAATGCCTGTATCTGTATTATTGTAATTTTGTTTTTTAAGCACAGCTGCACCAATGCAATTTTACCTGCAAACACTTAAAACATCTAACATAATTACCATTGCTTCTTAAACCTCTCACAATCCTTTCATTTCTTACACTCCAAATACTTTTCTGCACCCACTTTATCTACGCTTTTGACTCATTTCATACTAAATCTACACCCCTTGAGCCTACACTGCTTTTCTCACCTGCATTTCTGCAATTCTTCTGCTCGGATTGCCTTACAGTCTCCTCTCCTACTTCCACTTTCCCTCAACCTATTTACCTACTTAACACTATGTCAAGGTTTTCTTATACTCCCCACATCACTCAGTGTCTACCTAATAATGTATCTTTAGCCTTCCCCCCTAGTCTCCTCCACCTCCTCCTCTCTCCCCTCCTCTGTCTCCCCTCCATCCCTCTGTTTTCTTCCCCCACCTTTCCTGTTACCCCACTTTCATTCACCTCTGCCCCATGGTCCTGCTACCCCACAACTCAGCCCTGCTCCCTCTCTCCCTTCCCTGTCACCTCCCCACACCCCCATCCACATCACACTGACCTCCCTCCCTGCCCACCTCCTGCAGTTTCCCCTCCTAGCTCAGGCACCCGTACCATCACTACTCTCTCATCATCCCTGCCCTCAAAGTTAATCCCACCTCATCGCTACAGCAACCCTGAAAATCTAATTCACATCTCTCCCACAAACTCATACCCCCTATCCTGTGCCCTCTGGAATGCCAGATCTGTTTATAACAAACTGGTCCCCACTCATGACCTTTTCATTTCCAACTCCCTACACCTACTAGCCATTACTGAAACTTGGATTACGCCCTCTGACACTACTTCTGCTGCTGCTCTCTCTGCTGGGGGCCTTACATTCACACACACACCCCGACCTGGGGGTCGCCATGGGGGTGGTGTTGGGGTCCTTTTACCTTCTAGTTACTCCTACCAACTCATACCACCAGAACCATCCCTTATATTCTCTACATTTGAGGTCCACGCCATATGCCTCTTCCAACCAGTCCATCTTAGAGTAGCTGTCATTTACCGCCCCCCCTGGCACTGCTTCCAAATTAATCGACAACTTTGCTTCCTGGCTTCCTCACTTCCTCTCTTCTGACATTCCCACCATTATCCTAGGCGATTTCAACATCCCTATTGACATCCCCACACAATCCCCTGCCTCTAAACTCCTTAACCTCACCTCTTCACTTGGTCTCTCCCAGTGGACCTCCTCACCCTCCCATGTGAATGGGAGCTCACTGGATCTGGTCTTCACTCACCGCTGTGATATTTCTGATTTTTCCAACTCCCCATTTCCCCTCTCTGACCACCACCTGCTCTCCTTCAACCTATCTCTCTCGACTTCCCCATCTCTACCTCCTAAGGCTACCATCACTAAGCGTAACATTGAAGCTATTGACACCACATTCCTTTCCTCCCTGTTTGACTCACTTCTCTCTCCTATTCTCTCTCTCTCATGCCCTGAACAAGCCACTTCCACATACAATGCTTCCCTTACTTCTGCTCTTGACTCTGTTGCTCCACCAACCACTATTCACCCTCACAAATTAACACCTCAACCCTGGCACACCAAATGCACCAGATATCTGCAAAAATGCTCACGTACGGCTGAGCGACACTGGAGGAAATCACGCTCTAAGGCAGACTTCCTCCATTTCAAACTTATGCTCTCATCCTTCAGTGCTGCCCTTTCTCTTGCTAAACAGTCATACTTCAAGAACCTCATCTCCTCCCAGTCTTCCAACCCCCGGCGCCTCTTTGCCACTCTCAACTCACTCCTCTGCCCACCTCCACCTCGTCTCCCTTCCTCACTCTCTGCTCTTGACTTTGCCACTTACTTCACATCCAAAATTGACTCCATACGTCAGGACATCACATCACACCAGACTATCAGTAACCAGCCTTCTCCCAACCCTTACCAACCCTCCCCATCCCTCGCACCAACTCTGTCATCTTTCTCCCATGCATCTGGAGAGGAAGTCATGGCCCTCATTCGTTCCTGTCCCCTCACCACCTCCCCACTTGACCCAATCCCCTCCTGCCTCCTTTGCCACCTCTCTTCTTCTGCTTTTTCCCATCTTTCCCACCTTCTCAATCTCTCCCTCTCATCAGGCACTGTCCCCTCTGCCTTCAAGCACGCTCTCATCTCTCCTATTCTTAAAAAACCTACCCTTGATCCAAACACTCTCTCCAACTACCGACCCATCTCTCTCCTCCCTTTTGCCTCCAAACTCCTTGAGCGTATTGTCTACAACCGCCTTACTTCCTTTCTTTCCTCACACTCACTGCTTGACCCATTCCAGTCTGGCTTCCGTCCTCTCCACTCCACTGAAACTGCCCTTACAAAAGTATGCAATGACCTCCATGCTGCTAAATCTAAGGGACACTACTCTCTACTTATTCTACTTGATCTCTCTGCTGCTTTTGACACTGTGGACCATCCTCTCCTACTGCAAATCCTTCACTCCATTGGTCTGCGTAACACAGCCCTCTCTTGGTTGTCGTCCTACCTTTCTGACCGTTCATTCTCTGTCTCCTCTCATGACTCCACCTCCCCCTCACTTCCACTAACTGTAGGGGTACCCCAAGGTTCTGTCCTTGGTCCTCTTCTCTTCTCTCTCTATACGTCCTCACTAAGTAAGCTCATTAGTTCTTTTGGTTTCCAATATCATCTCTATGCTGATGACACTCAAATCTATCTTTCCTCTCCAGACCTCTCCCCTACTCTCCTCACTCGTATCTCCAACTGTCTCTCTGCTATCTCTTCCTGGATGTCCCAGCTCTTTCTTAAACTTAACATGTCTAAGACCGAGCTGATCATCTTCCCTCCCTCCCGCATAACCTCACCTCCTACAATCTCATTATCTATTGATGGCACTACTATCTCCTCTACCCCCCAAGTGCGCTGTCTTGGAGTAATCCTTGACTCCTCCCTCTCCTTCAAACCACACATTCAGCACCTCTCACAAACCTGCCGTTTTCATCTAAAAAATATTTCCAGGATCAGACCCTTTCTGACCCAGGATGCTACTAAGTAAGACTCTTATCCACTCACTGGTCATCTCCAGACTGGACTGCTGTAATCTCTTCCTGACTGGCATTCCTGACAAATACCTCTCTCCACTCAAATCTATCCTCAATGCTGCTTCCCGGCTCATTTTCCTCACCAAACGCACTACGTCCACCTCTCCTCTCTTACTAGTCCTTCACTGGCTCCCCTTCCCTTTCAGAATCCATTTCAAGCTTCTCACACTTGCTTACAAAGCCCTCACCCACTCCTCTCCCATCTACATCTCTGATCTTATCTCGCTTTACACTCCCACCCGTCCTCTTCGCTCTGCTAATGCACACCGACTCCTGCCTACGGATTACTTCCTCCCACTCCTACCTCCAAGATTTTTCACGTGCTGCACCACTTCTCTGGAATTCCCTACCTCTCCCCCTCAGACTCTCCACCTCTCTACAAAACTTCAAACGGGTTCTCAAGACCCACTTCTTCACCAAACCCAGCCAAATCTCATCCTAAACCTCTGTTCCACGCTCTCTATGTACCCCATCTGTCTCACCCCTGTCTGTCTACCCCTCCCTTTTAGAATGTAAGCTCTCACGAGCAGGGCCCTCTTCCCTCATGTGCTTACTCTTTTCTTACTTTAATAATCTTCAGCTGCACCAAATCCAGCAGTCTTCTGCCACCTGATACTTATTCCAGTGTCATCTGCTGATGTAGCTATGTTTATTTACCCTGTACTTGTCCTATATTGTCATCAACTGTAAGTTGCTGTTTTCCTGTTTGATTATTTATTTATGTACTCTGTAATTGGGCACTGCGGAACCCTTGTGGCGCCATATAAATAAAGGATAATAATAATAATAAATAATATAATATATAGCAGTACGGTACAGTAGGCCACTGCTCTACCTACCTCTGTGTCGTCAAGTATACTATCCATCCATACCTGTGGTGCATTTTAGAAAAAAACATGTCTCGGCAGAGCAATCTATAAATCCATAATTTTTCAGACAGCAACAGTGGGTATTGTAATAGTCACCCAATCCATCACTTTTATAGGGTTACATGCACCCACATGCTACAGCCTGTCTCAATAATTTTACTGTCACGCTGTGTGTGTTTGTGTTTTTATTTGGGTATTTTTTGTTGTTGTAGAACTACAGGTACCAGCAAGCCCGTTATTTCCCCGCCTGCTGGTACTTGAGGTTCTCCAAGTACCAGCAAGCGGGGGAGGCTTGCTGGGCCTTGTAGTTCCACAAAAAAAAAAAACAATATTCTTTTTTTACACACATGGCTATCAGCCCGGCACCCACCACCCAGGGGTGCTGGGGACAGCCTCGGGCTTCACCTCTGGCCCTTGGGTGCCTCGAGGGGAGGAACCTCTTGATTTAAGGGGTCCCCACTCCTCCAGGGAACCCCGGCCAGGGGTGACTAGTTGGAGGGGTAATGCCAGGGCCGCAGGGACCTACATAAAAGTGTCCCCCGGCTGTGGCATTATCTCTCTGGCTAGTGGAGCCCGGTGCTGGTTTTAAAAATATGAGGGACCCCTACATCTTTTGTCCCACGTATTTTTGGAACCTGGACCGTTCTAAGAGCCCGGTGCTGGTTGTCTAAATACGGGGAACCCCTGTCCAATTTTTCCCCCAGTATTTAAATAACCAGGACCGGCTCAAAGAGCCCGAGGCTGGTTATACTAAGGAGGGGGGACCTCACGCATTTTTTTTTAACCCATTCAGACCCTTCTCCTTTAAGTTAATGGAAGCCCTGGACAACAAAATTGCATTCATGTCCTCCTCCCTCACCCTTCCCAGTCCCAAACACTCATTTTTTTTTTCTTTAAAAATGTATAATATATAACAAGAACAATGAGCAGGCAGGCAGCGGGCATTGGCGGCATCGGACTGAGATAGAAATTAGTGGTGGAGGGCTGGGTCAGTTGATTGTGGGAGAGTTTGTAAGCCATTGGCGGTGGCAGCGGGTATCGGCTCAGAGGCAGTAGCGGGCATTGGCTAAGGGTCATCGGCAGGATTCGGCGGAAATTATGGCTGTAGTGCCTCACTAGCCACTGACCTCACCGCACGCCACTGTGGGACAGATGTAACATGCAGAGAGAGGTAGATTTGGGAGGGGGAATGTCCTAGCATAACTGTTAATTGCAGTGTAATACTGTAATTCAGCTGTGCAGCATTTGTGGCTAAATGTCAAAGAAGCCAGTATTTACCCTGCATGCAAAACAATAAATGTATTTGAACATACCTCCCAACTATACCAATTTTTGAAGGACAGTCACTTTTTTTGGGAATGTCCAGCTAACCCAAACAACCCCCCCCCCCCTGTGGGGGCCGCAGTGTCCCATAGTCATGGGGAAGGGGGGGGGGGGTGGAAGGCTCCCTGTAGCTTGTTGCTCTGCAAATATGCACATTGTGGGTAATTCAGACCTAATCGCTAGGGTGTGTTTTTTGCATCCCTGTAATCAGGTAGTTGCCGCCTACAGCGGAAGGGAAAATTTGCTGTGCAGGTGTGTGATCACATGTGCACAAGAGCTGCACAGCTCAGCACTTACTCAGCCATTGAGGTGACGTCACAAATCCTCCCACAAAACGCCCGGTCCCTCCAGGGTTTTTCCGGACACTCCCTAGAAACATTCAGTTGCCACCCACACAAACACCCTCTTCTTGTCAATCTTCTTGTGATCTCCGGACCGTCGCACTTACGCATTGTGGCGCATACGCATGTGCAGTGCAGACCTGATTGCCCGCTGGGTGAAAATAAATTGAAGCGATCTGGTCTGAATAAGCCTCAATGTCTATTCACGGGAGACAGAGGGGCTGGGGCATGGCCAGCAGCTCACAGAGCACCTATAATGACAAAAATGGGAGACATGGCTCATGATCGCGATATACCTGCGAAGGTACGCCCTCTACTGATTGACAGGCAGAGGCATTCGCATTTTCTGCGGGGCACCCGGAGAAAATGTAGGCACACGCACAGGATGGACCCTGCGTATATGCCCCCATCCTCTTCATAGTTTTTGCGGTTGGAACGCGTATTACGATCCAAACTGAATTAGGCCCTATGTCTTATATACACGAGCAGTGTGAAAATGGGGGTAATTCGATGGGGGTAATTCCAAGTTGATCGCAGCAGGAATTTTGTTAGCAGTTGGGCAAAACCATGTGTACTGCAGGGGAGGCAGATATAACATGTGCAGAAAGAGTTAGATTTGGGTGAGTTATTTTGTTTCTGTGCAGGGTAAATACTGACTGCTTTATTTTTACACTGCAAATTAGATTGCAGATTGAACACACCACACCCAAATCTAACTCTCTCTGCACATGTTAAATCTGCCTTCCCTGCAGTGCACATAGGTGGTCATTCCGAGTTGTTCGCTCGGTAATTTTCTTCGCATCGCAGCGATTTTCAGCTTAATGCGCATGCGCAATGTTCGCACTGCGACTGCGCCAAGTAAATTTGCTATGCAGTTAGGAATATTACTCACGGTTTTTTCATCGTTCTGGTGATCGTAATGTGATTGACAGGAAGTGGGTGTTTCTGGGCGGAAACAGACCGTTTTAGGGGCGTGTGGGAATAAATGCTACCGTTTCTGGGAAAAACGCGGTAATGACTGGAGAAACGGAGGAGTGTCTGGGCGAACGCTGGGTGTGTTTGTGACGTCAAACCAGGAACGACAAGCACTGAACTGATCGCACTGGCAGAGTAAGTCTCGAGCTACTCAGAAACTGCACAGAGATGTCTTATCGCAATATTGCAAATCTTTCGTTCGCAATTTTAAGATGCTAAGATTCACTCCCAGTAGGCGGCGGCTTAGCGTGTGCAATGCTGCTAAAAGCAGCTTGCGAGCGAACAACTCGGAATGAGGGCCATGGGGGGTAATTCTGAGTTGATCGCAGCAGGATTTTTGTTAGCAGTTGGGCAAAACCATGTGCACTGCATTTACGAACAGATGATTTTTTATATAAATTTTAAAATGTTAGTAAATGTGTGTTTTTTTTTCAACCTGGAAGCCCAACATCGATTAAGATCGATCTTAAATAGAGCCCTGGGTTTTAAGGATAACCATGGTTGAGTCCAATGGTTAATTCACATTGACCGAAGTTCTAATTAAGTCACCTGTGCTCAAGCATGATATCCTTAAAATCTGGATTGCAATGACAGCATTTGGGAACTATGCCTAAGGGTTTAATTTTTACATTTATCCACTGACAATAAATCTACCTACAGGAGAGAGCATTGACTGCATAGGAGAGAAAAGAGTTAAACATCTGGGGAGGGGTGGACCTAGCTGTGAGGAAAGTACAGCCTTCTTTAGGGGGAGGGTTTGATATATATATGGAAGGTGAGGCCATTTTAAGTCTCTTGGGATTTGCTTTAGGTGAGTGCTGCAGTGCCAGCAAATTTTGCTTTTATTGGGGATTCTTGCTGTGCAATTAATACATAGACTGATCCTCACTTTAGTGATTCCCCACTCCAGAGTAACTCCTTACTATTGTGATTATCCTCCTTCCCTCCTGGTATTGTTTGGTCTGCTGATATGTCTCGCCCCCAGCGCGTGCTAAGGGCCCCGACTCGGTACCGTGGTTCGGACGGCTGAGTGGGCCCTGAGGCGGCAGTGGGCGGCATGAGGGACGGGGCTCCGTCCCCTAGGGCCTCACCGAACGCGGCCGCGGGCAGCGCGGACGGGTCCCGGGCCGGCTCGCCGCCGGGTGCTGGGCCGGGCACTCCGGCCGGTCGGGGGCGGCGTGGGGGACCAGGGGTCCCCTCGGGCCGCTCGAGGATCGGCGGGCGGCGGCCGTCCCCTCCGGGGGCCGCCGAGCCCGGGATCATGTCGGGTGCCCGCGGGCGCGCGCTGTGCGCGCCGCGGGGGGCGCCCAGGAGCGGCGGGCACTGGCTCTCCTTCCTCGCCACGGCCGAATGTTCGAGCCGGGCGGGGTGAGAGGACGAGTGAGGGAGCTGGCGGTCGCCGCGCGGGGACTATGCAGGAACCTCGCGCGGCGGCCGAAGAGGAGGATCAGTGCGGGAGGCCGATGGCGGGAGGGCGTGGGACGCGCGCTTGACGTGCGCGCGCGCCCACGCTCGCTCCGGATGCCGCTGGCCGCACACGTGCGCGCGCAGCGGCGCCAACATCACAGGGGCCACCCGCTTCTTCTCCCCAGATGCCGGAATTCGGCAGGGAGAGGGAGCCCATTAGGGGGGTGCAGCGTATGCCTCGGTTAGGCAGCGCTGGGCGCAGGGGGAGGTCGTTAGGAGAAGGGGGCACAGCAGGAGATACAAGGGGTGGCCGAGAGCAGCATGCGGGTGCGCTCTCCGCGGGTCCGGTGACACGCGGGGGAGCGCGCGCGGGGGGGTAGCAGGTCCCTGTGACTACCGCAGGACGCAGCGGCATGAGGGGAGACAGGGAATGGGTCAGCGGCCGCAGGGCCGCAGCACGGGCAGCTGCGCACGACAGCGGGTCCTCCCCAGGTCCAGGGGATTCTTCTGCTTCCCTGGATAGGGAAGGGGAAGGATCGGAGACGGAGAGCGGCTGGGCCGGCCGGGGGGCACTTGCCTTCGGATTAGAGCATGAGGGGCAGGGTCCCCGGGGCGCATCGGGCGGTCGGTGGGCGCGGGCTCGCGCCCAACCAAGGACCGGTCGTCCTTCGGGCGGCATTTCCGGGGGTCGCGCCGCACGGGATCCTCCTGGGGCCATAGCGTCGGCGCTGGCCACGGTGGTGGAGGCTCTGGGGCCATTAGCTGCAGTGGCCTCCCCTAGGGCGATGGCGGATTTCGGCCAGGCTGCGGGACGCAGGGGGTCAGGCAATCGAAAGGCATCAGCGGCGCAGCGAGTGGCACGAGCCTGCCGAGAGCTGGGGGCCGCCGCGGCGGAGCTGGAGCTAGGATCAGACCGGGAGCGGCAGGGGCGCACGGTCACTGCGCATTCCACACGGGGTGCCCGGCGTGCGCCGCAAGCGCGGGCCGGGCCCTCTTCTGTTTTGTCTTCCACAGAGGACCGAGGTGAAAGGGATTCGGCAGACTTCGTGGTTGACGATGATTGGAATGAAGACAACGAAGAATCCGGGTCGGAGAGGTCGATGGCATCCGGTGAGTTGGTACAGTCTATATCAATTTCCACCGCGAGCTCGAGTTCGCGTAGCTCTTCGTCCTCCTCCTCTTCTTTGGCGTCGCAAGCGTCTGACGCTGATAGTACTGCTAGGGCAAGGAAGGAGGCCGAGAAACTTGCCAAAAGGGCAGCAAAACAGCAGAAGAGGCGTAAGCGGCGCAGGCGAATTAGTGAAGAGGAGCGTAGGGCAAAGAAGAGGCGAGATCTGCCGGGGGTAGTGCGCTGCGAGTACACCGCAGTTATGCGGGGGCTGCGAGACAGCTGCCGCAAAAAGATACGTAGGGGTGACTTTGTGGACTTATTCGGTTTGACTAAGGCCATGAAGAAGGATTACAAAGCGGCGGCCGCTACGAAGGGCATGGGGGCAGAAGCTTTCAGGTCTTTTGATAACTGGCTGGCCGGATTTTGGGTGTTTGCGGCTTGCTATTTGGAGGACAGGCCGGAAGAGCACATGAATATCATCCGGTACCTTCATCTCGTGCACGACATGCAGCGCACATCCTCGGGCTCGGAATGGCGGCGATATGACCAAGAGTTTCGGGAGAAGCAGGACGGGTTACGGGTCATGGACTTTGGGTTCAAAGACGTGGAGGTCTGGCTCAAAGTGACCCGGGCATCCCAGCGGGAGGAGGAGACCCAGAAACAGGGAACGGGTGGGCGTCGCGGGGGGTCGTCAGCGCAGGGAACGGGCGCGGACGGGGGATTTGCCAAGACAGGCGGATTGGCCGTTCGCATGGGCGGGCGGTCTGCCCCTCGGGGGAAATGCTTCGCTTTTAACAGCGGAACATGTTCATATGGCAAACAGTGTCGTTTTCGCCACTCTTGCCAGCAGTGCGGTGGAACCCACCCAGCCTCCTCTTGTTTCAAAGGGGGACGACAAGGCAATCGGGGGAAACAACCATACCCTAAGCAGGCCGCGAGCGGGATCGCTCAGCAGAGCACCAACGCCAGTTAAGTTGGAAACGATGGGTAAATGGTTGGGTCTGTATCCTTATAAAAGGGATGCAAAGTTTTTGTTAGACGGTTTTAAGTTCGGTTTTCGCTTGCCTGTTGCAAGCGAAGTGTCCGTGCGCGCGCACAGGAACCTTCAGTCTGCCCAAGCCTTGCCGACTGTGTTACGGGAGAAAGTGGAGAAGGAGGTCAGGTTGGGCAGGATGGAGGGGCCGTTTAAGTCACCCCCGGTGGATGACTTGGTCATCTCCCCGGTCGGGGTGGTACCAAAGAAGACTCCGGGCGCTTTTCGGCTCATTCAGCATCTTTCTTACCCGCCAGGGGCATCGGTCAACGACGCAATACCACCGGCTCATTGCTCGGTGGTGTATCAGTCATTTGACGAGGCGCTGGAGATGGTCCGCGGCTACGGGAACGGGGCCCTCATGGCTAAGATTGATGTTGAGTCAGCTTTTAGATTACTGCCATTGCATCCGGACTCATTTCGCTTTATGGGTTTCCGGATTGGGGCGGAGTATTTCATCGACAAATGTCTGCCGATGGGATGTTCCGTTTCATGCTCGTTTTTCGAGCGCTTTAGCACTTTTCTTCATTGGTGCGTGGAGTCGGCGTCAGGCGGTCACGGGGTTGCACATTACCTCGATGATTTCCTGTGCGCGGGGCCAGCTAATGACACAAGGTGCAGCGACTTGCTGTTTAGCACACGGGCCCTTTTTTACCACTTCGGTGTCCCGGTAGCCAGGGATAAAACGGAGGGTCCGGCCTCCTGCCTATCATTTTTGGGGATTGAAATTGACACCGTGGCGGGAGAGTGTCGCCTGCCCCAGGACAAAGTGTCAAAGCTCCGCGAAACTATTTGCCGTTTCAACGGCTCGCGTAAAGTCACGCTGCGGCAGGCGCAGTCCTTGCTGGGCATGCTGAACTTTGCTTGTCGGGTAATACCGATGGGCAGGGTTTTCTGCAGGAAGCTCGAAAGGGCAACAGCGGGGTGTGCCAGGCCGCATCATTTCGTTCGATTGTCCTCTGAATTAAAAAGGGATTTGGCCGTCTGGGCTTCGTTCCTGGAGGATTTCAACGGGGTGAGCATATGGCAAGCGCCAGCCGTTGACAGCGAGAGTTTGCAGCTTTTTACCGATGCTGCAGGTGCCTCGGGATTCGGTTGTTTTTTGGAGGGATCGTGGTGTGCGGCATCTTGGCCGGGAAACTGGCATAGCGAGGGTCTTACAAGAGATCTGGTGCTTTTTCCCATTATGGTAGCGTTGGAAGTTTGGGGCGATCGGTTGGCTAACCGCAGCATAGTGTTCAGGTGCGATAATCTGGGCGTGGTGCATGCGATTAATAACCAGAGGGCGAAATCGCTAGTGGTGCTGCGGGTACTCGGACAATTGCTTTTGACATGCTTGCGTAGGAACCTATGGTTCCGGGCGCAGCACGTGCCCGGTTTGAAAAACGGAATCGCAGACGCGTTGTCGCGTGGACAGTGGGAGAGATTTTGGGATTTGGCACCTGAGGCCGAAGAGCTAGGTTTTCACTGTCCTGGTTATGTTTGGCAGGTGATCGGGCCGGACTGGAGGGTCTAGCGTTGCGGTCAATCGCGCCGGCCACGCTAAAGGCTTACGGACAAGCTTGGAGTGAATGGGAGGAGTTTGTCCAAGGGCGTCCGCATCAAGGTAAGAGCAGGCATCGGCTGATGCTTTCTTTTATGTGGCAGCTTTACGTCTCCGGTAGGTCACGGGCAGTGGTATCGCGGTATTTGGCAGGCATCTCATTTTTCTGCAAGCTGCGAGGCGTCCCTGACGTAACAAAAAGCGAGGTTCTGCGGAAGGCAATGAAAGGGTGGGCGCGAGTTGCGCCGTCGCCACCGGATAGGAGGCGGCCCATCGATGCGGCGTTGTTGCCGGCCGTCATCAAGGCGGTAGGGCGAGTCGCGTCGTCCAGGTTTGAGACGCTTTTGTTCAGTTTGGCGTTCTCAATGGCGTACCACGGGGCCTTTCGAGTTTCTGAGTTGGTAGCGCCTTCCAAGAAAGCAGATTCGCGCATGCTGGTCGGGGACGTGGTAGTGGGTGAGAGGTCCTTGCTATGCAGATTGCGGCGCTCCAAGACGGATCAAGTGGGGAGAGGGCGCTGGGTTACAATGGTTCCAGCGCTGGAGGAGAGCGTTTGCCCGGTGGGGCTGGCCATGCAATATGTGGTGGTGCGACCCGTTAAGGAGGGGTCTTGGCTGTTGCATTATGATGGGCTGCCAGTCACGAAATACCAGTTTCGTTGGATGCTGAGTCGTTGTTTGGCGGGTTTGGGCCTCCCACCCACTGCTTTCGGTACTCACTCCTTTCGCATAGGCGCAGCGACGTCGGCGGCTGCGGCGGGTTGCTCCAGAACTGAAATCCAGGCGGTGGGGCGATGGAAGTCGTCAAGTTACAGACGATATATTCGCCCCGTCACATGAGAAGTCGGTTTGCGCTTGGTGCTTTGTTTAAATTGCAATATATTATGTTGTTCCAGTTCTGTGATTTTATGGTGTTGTGCGTATGTTGGTGTTCCCCCCTTTTTTATCCTACTCAGGGATTAGCTACTCGCCGTTGCTGGCATGAGTCGGCAGCGGGGGTCTGGAGTTATTAGCGATTTTTTGCCTGACTTGACGGACTGAATTCTAATTTATAATTCGGCTCATTTGGTCTAATCAGAGTCCCTCAGCAGGTCTTTACGTTTCACCTCCAGCTGAGTTATTACATGTGTTTCCCATTTTATACCCCCCCCCCCTCCCTGTTTTTTATTTCGTTTGTTTTATTTGATCTTCCCCCTTTGTGTCTTTAATTGAGCTTTAAATTGGAAACGGAACAGGGTGCAGTCGGCTAGGCCATGACTGCTGCAATAGCGAGATATAAAGTTTTTCTTTTTGGCAGATCCTTCAGTACAAACAATTAATAAGCCTCTTAGTAATCAATTCTACCCCTCTTTTTCCCTTCAGGATGGTTCGAAGACTATTTGCCCATTTGGGTGGTTGGCCACTCTTACATTTACTGGGCGGCCAGGTTGGTGGCCTCGGAAGGGTCTCAGGCATTGCTAGGAACACAGGGTGTCAGATGGCTTGGCTGGCGAGGAATGATGTGGGGTGAGCTGAGGAGTAGGTTAGTGAGTCAGGCCAGCAAGCATGGAGTCCCTAGGGTTTTGGTTGTCCATCTAGGTGGCAACGACCTGGGGAAGAGGACATCCTTGGATCTGCGGTGGGCCATGATACAGGATCTGGCAAGTGTGACCGCGGCATGGACCAATTGTGTGTTGGTTTTTTCCATGATGGTGCCAAGATTGTGTTGGAGGGGTGTGGCGGATGGGCGCCAGATTGATGAGGCCCGGAAAAAGGTGAACGGAGCGGTGGCAAAGTGGGTGCTGTCCCACGGTGGGAGGGTGGTTCGCCACCCGAGGATACGGTTCAGAGACAGCCACCTTTTCCGGCGCGATGGAGTACATCTATCCAATGAGGGGATGATGTTTTTTCTGGAGGATCTAGGTTTCGCTTTGCAGGAGTTAGGGTAGGTTTATGGTGGCGGTGCGAAAGACTGTGGGGATGAGTCTTTCGCTGTTGGCGGAAAAGAACGGCAGTTTTGTATTGTAGGGAAAACTGTAGTGTTTTTACAGTTTGTTGTGGTTTAGGTGCACTCACCTCCATCGACTTATGGCCGCTTGACCACCCGTCCGGGAAGGCAGCGGCAGGGCACCCAGGAGCGGTGGGTAGTCACTGTGGGGGTTGAGTTGTCACCTATTACCGGTTTACGGTAAGTTTTAGTAAATTTATAGGGTTAGTTATTTAAGGTTAATTTAGATTAATTGAGCCGTTCTTTTGGGCCGCCACTATATGCCAGCTGGAGCGGCATATTAAATTAATTTCTTTATTACAGGTTTCCTAATGGATAGGGACAAATAAATAGCTAGCAATTTTCTGCCAAAATTCAAGTCTCAGTGTCGTTATTTCTGGTTCTTGGTTATGAATGCTTTACTTTCAAAGAAAGGGGTCCACCAAATATCACTAAGATGTTTAGGAGAGAGCATTGACTGCATAGGAGAGAAAAGAGTTAAACATCTGGGGAGGGGTGGACCTAGCTGTGAGGAAAGTACAGCCTTCTTTAGGGGGAGGGTTTGATATATATATGGAAGGTGAGGCCATTTTAAGTCTCTTGGGATTTGCTTTCCCACCCTCCCGCCCTGGTAGTTGGAAATTTTGGCACGTGGTGCTTTGGCTCTAAGTTGTTGGCTGTTTTCGTTGGCTATTTATTGGCGGAAAAGAACGGCAGTTTTGTATTGTAGGGAAAACTGTAGTGTTTTTACAGTTTGTTGTGGTTTAGGTGCACTCACCTCCATCGACTTATGGCCGCTTGACCACCCGTCCGGGAAGGCAGCGGCAGGGCACCCAGGAGCGGTGGGTAGTCACTGTGGGGTTGAGTTGTCACCTATTACCGGTTTATGGTAAGTTTTAGTAAATTTATAGGGTTAGTTATTTAAGGTTAATTTAGATTAATTGAGCCGTTCTTTTGGGCGTCCACCATATGCCAGCTGGAGCGGCATATTAAATTAATTTCTTTATTACAGGTTTCCTAATGGATAGGGACAAATAAATAGCTAGCAATTTTCTGCCAAAATTCAAGTCTCAGTGTCGTTATTTCTGGTTCTTGGTTATGAATGCTTTACTTTCAAAGAAAGGGGTCCACCAAATATCACTAAGATGTTTAATATCCCTGTAACTGTTATGATTACAGTATTTCACTAAATAATTTAATTTGCTGAACCTTCTGTAAAAAGAAATATTAAGATGCTGTAATTCCCAGATGCAGCAAATTTGTTAGCTAGTGGGCAAAACCATGTGCACTGCAGGGATGGGGGGGGGCAGATATAACATTTGCAGAGAGATTTAGGTGGGTTATATTGTTTGTGTGCAGGGTAAATACTGGCTGTTTTGTTTTTACACTGCAATTTAGATTTCAGTTTGAACACACCGCACCAAAATCTAACTCTCTCTGCACATATTATACACCCCCCCCCCCTGCAGTGTACATGGTTTTAGCTAAAAAATTGGCTGCTGTGATCAGATCTGAGTTAAGCCCTATGTATTTGGCACTGGCAAAGGGTTAGAGGCCTTGCTGTAGAGCTCACACCTTTCTTATCATGCATTGTAATATTTCCTATGTCCTGATGTTGTGCTCTCTGCTCCATCCAAGTAAACAGCAATGTAGCGTGGCTATCAAAGAGCGTGAAGATTGCAGATTTCCTGGGATTAATGCTAAAGAATGCTATTATAGAGGCTGCTGCTTTAATTCAAGTGTCACTGGGGTTAAATGGTGTTTTTAACCTTAAAAACACAGGTAGAGTATACAGTACAGTGGTAGAGTGGGAGCATGTAGTGCTATTGATTACAGATTTGATGGAGCTTAAACATGGATAAGGTCCATAGCTATAAGAGTTTATCTTGTGTATCCTTTATTCTTAGTCATGGTCAGATAAGATTAGAAAATACCATTTAAGTGGAAATTTCCTGTTAGCTGTTTTAGCTAAATTGCACCAGTTAAAAAAAAAAAAAAAAAACTAAGCTGCTGTAATTCCTGGATGTTTCCTTACTGCATCAACAGGAAGTGACAAGAAACAATGTAATGTGGAACCGTACAGCAGAAGGGATTGCGGCTACCCCACAATAAGTGCAGCGGAATGTAAGAAGAGGAATTGTTGCTTTGACTGCAGCATTCCCGGGGTTAACTGGTGTTTCTTCAAGTCACAAGGTATGGAGCTGCTGTATAGTTACTGGCAAGTCAGTAGTTGTATGATGCTCACACCCAGGGCCGAATTAACAATGGGGCGGATGGAGCTGCAGCTCCAGGCCCCCCATTGCAAACAGGCCCACAGGAGACTGACAGCCATGACAGGAAAATAACTTTTTTCTGTCACAGACTGTCAGCGACTGTCCTCTCTCCCATGCCCCGACGCCAGCACTCTCACCAAGAGCCACAGGACGGTGCAGGCAGTGTGGTGGCCGCATCTCTCCCCCAGTCTCTCCTTCTCCGGGGTCCTGACTGATCCTGTCACTCACAAGCTCCGCCCCCTCAGACTACACGAGGAGCTGCTGCTGCTGCATGAAGCCTGGTAATTGTAAGTTGTACAATGGCTTCTGGATAAGTAGCATCGACTGCTTTGTGTGTGTAGTGTTTGTGTGCATGTAGTGGTGTGTATGTATGTACATGTGATGTTGTGTACTGTATGTGTGTTTGTGTGTACTGTATGTCTGTGTAGTGTATGTGTGTAGTGTGCACTATGCACTATGTGGTGATGTGTGTGTACTGTCTGTGTGTATATGTGGTGGTGTGTGTGCGTGTACTGTGCATGTGTATATGCATGTGTATATGCAGTGGCGTGTGTGTGTGTGTGTGTGTGTGTGTGTGTGTGTGTGTGTGTGTATATATATATATATATATGTGGTGGTGTGTGTACTGTGTGTAGTGATGTGTTTGTGTACTGTATGTGTATGTAGTGTATACTGAGCGTGTGTATATGCAGTGGTGGTGTGTGTACTGTGTGTGTATATGTGGTGGTGCGTGTTTGTTGTGTGTACTATGTGTGTGTATGTGGTGGTAGGCAGGGATAAAAGTGAAACAACAAATGAATACCTAGCGCTTATCAAGGCATCAAAACTGTTTGGCCAATCGCTATATTATTGTATGTAGAATTCTCATGTAATGCTGCAGTACTGTGATGCCAGGGTTAAGTAACAACAAAAAAAGGTAATAGGAATACTTAGGGCGTGCCATAACATATTTATTAAAAATGAATATTACTGTACATACACATTATGCATACATAATAACAATACTGTAAGTCATTAAAAATATATTAAATGAACAAGACTTGTCTTATTTCTAATCATTAAGGTTACCCAATAATCGATGGTATTAAATCCTAAAAAGTGCCAAATAGAAGTTTAGTTTCAACAGTTGTATTCTGATAAAGTTAGTGCTTGTTTATTCCAGCAATGTCAGTCTCTGGAGGGGGGGAGCCTGACTGTACGGCACAAATAGGTAAATGTATTATAGCCGCACGCATCATGCCGCTATAACACTTCCTGCGTCGCCTCATTACTGAGGCGAAGCAGGAAGGGACATCAACAAGATGTATTAACATCTTGTCTGCCGAAGCGCTCCCCCCTCCGGTGATGTACCCCTGAGCACACAGCGCGTCAGCTCAGTGCTGACGCGCTGCGTCTCCTACCCGGCCGGCTCCTCTGTGCATGCGCAGGAACTCGTTACTCAGGTGAGAACTTCAGCGCAGTCCGGTGCCGGCACCCGCCACAGGCAGCGACAGCTCTGTACCTGCTGTAGTGTATGGTGCAGGTGTATGACACCTGCAGCTGTCCAAATCGACAGCTGCAGGTGTCGGAATGGTCAGCGATGCTGACCGTTCATATATTGCCCGCGCATATCCGCCTGCTATGTTTTAGATAGCCGCACCGCAGCCATCATACATGGGGGAGAAGAGGTATAACGCACATCATGTGCGCTGATACCGCTTCTCCCCCATATTGCCAGATCATACATTTACCCAAAAAAGAGCACGGCGCTATGCTCCACCTCCTAGATGTTACACTTATCCCCACAGCAATGATGTAACGGAATAACTTTTACGCTGACAAAAGGAGGTCGCCGGGGCTCTGTATGTAACGTACCAGCGCTATGCTCCACCTTTGATGTTTGTAGTTATTGTACAAAGTTACTGTATATCCAAGATGCTATTAACAAACATTAGGAATGGAGAAGGCCAGCAGCTGTTAAAGTACTTTACCCACGATGCTGTGGGGATAAGAGTAACATCTAGGAGGTGGAGCATAGCACCGCGCTCTTTTTGAACCGTACAGTCAGACGCCCTCTCTCCAGAGACTGACATTGCTGGAATAAATAAGCACAACTAACTTTAATGGAATACAACTATTGAAACTAAAATTCTATATGACAATTTTTAGGATTGGATACCATCGATTAAGGATTTCTGTCCATAAACCCTTATTGGGTAACCTTAATTATTTGAAGATAAAAGGAGTCTTGTTCAATTGTTCAGTTAATATATTTTTAATTATATATTGTTATTATGTGTGCATAATGTGTATGTAAAATAATTTTTTTATAAATTTGTTATTGTGCTCCCTAGGTATTCCTGATACCTTTTTTTGTTAGGGGTTAAAGTGTATCAGAACGGGGCAGAACTGCGTTTCCGTCAGTTGTATGTGGAATAAGCGGCACTGCTACCATGGGCATTTATTATGTGTATAAGCGGCATTGATACTGTGGACGTTAACATATATGTAAGTGGCACTGCTACCACGGACATTTATTATGTGTATAAGAGGCACTGCTGCCACGGGGAATTATGTGTATAAGGGGCATTCCTACCGTGGGCATCATTATGTGTATAAGCGGCACTGCTATTTACAGGGGGTTTCCTTTTGTTTGTTAACTTTCACATTACACTGTTGATATAAGTGAAGTGGAGATGGCAATTAAGGTGACTGAAGGAAGGCCACACCCCCACACCACTGATCATGCCCCCCACACCACTAGCCACACCCCATGTGGCGGTGCACAATTAGGCCCTTTGTAAATTTCAGCTCCAGGCCCATGTGGACCTTAATCTGGCACTGCTCACACCTGTTAAGCTGGATACACACAGAATGCCCTACACAGGGGGTGAAATGAGCGCCCCCCCACCCCTCGTACGCTCAGTACACATCACGCTGTGCTGAGCGGGGGGAGAGATGTGTGCTGAGCAGTTCGCTCAGCACACATCTCTCCCCAAAATCGGGCCGTGAATACGGACCTTTAAACTGGATCCACACTTAGGTTATCTGTCCAATTTTTTTTTTCTAGTTGAAACAAAATTATGCTAATATGTGGCAGCAAATGACAATTGACCATTTGCTCACAAACACTGGAAAACATCCAAAAATGGTCATTTAGATAAATTGGTTAAATCCATTTCATTTAGCTAATTTATCCAAACTACCTTTATTGTATCTTTGTGGGTGAATGATGTGTGGATCAGTGTTGAGGGTGGTGGAGGAGATGGAGGTAGAGACCCTTTTACACCTCACGGCGGACAGATTCCTCTTTTTACACATTACAGCAGACAGCGTCCTCTTTTTACACATTACAGCAGACAGCGTCCCCTTTTTACACATTACGGCAGACAGCATCCCCCTTTTTTACACAACGGCAGACAGCGTGCCCTTGTTACACATA